>NC_092168.1:12328795-12421295 GCF_045791955.1 Oncorhynchus clarkii lewisi
CTTGTTGTTTGTGTACATGGATTTTCTAATGTTGTATGTTTTTCCCCCAACACCACTTTCCATCAATTTGTTTTGCAGGCCCTCGTGCCAAATTGTATCAAAGGCTTTTTTTAAATCAACAAAGCATGAGAAGACTTTGCCTTTGTTTTGGTTTGTTTGTTTGTCAATTAGGGTGTGCAGGGTGAATACGTGGGTGAATACGTTGCTCAGTACATTGTTTTCACTGAGGAAATGTACAAGTCTGCTTGTACATGATAATGTAGAGGATTTTCCCAAGGTTGCTGTTGATGCATTTCCCACTGGTCAAATTTGTCTTTGTCTCCACTTTTGTTGATTGGGGTGATCAGTCCTTGGTTCCAAATATTGGAGAAGATGTCAGAGCTAAGGATGATGTTAAAGAGTTTTAGTATAGTCAATTTGATTTTGTTGTCTGTATATTTTATAATTTCATTAAGGACACCATCAACACTACAGGCCTTTTTGGGTTGGAGGGTTTTTATTTTATCCTGTAGTTCATTCAAGGTAATTGGAGAATCCAGTGTGTTCTGGTAGTCTTTAATAGTTGATTCTAAGATTTGTATTTGATCATGTATATGTTTTTTGCTGTCTCTCTCTCTCTCATATTATTTCTCTCTCTCATATTCTTTCTCTCTCATCTTCTTTCTCTCTCATATTCCTTCCTTCTCTCTTTCATATTCCTTCCTTCTATCTCTCTCATCTTCTTTCTCTCATCTTATTTATCTCTCTCATCTTATTTCTCTCTCTCATTTTCTTTCCCTGTCTCTTTCTCAAACACACATTTGCATGTACTAACTCTAAAACAATAGCATTTTCAAAGTTTGGTCTCTAGCCTCCTCCTCGCGTCTCTCCCCCTCTCCCTGTCACTCGTCCTGTGCGGGGGTGGTAGTATGTTTTTTGAATGGCTTATTTGGGTCTTGCCCAATTATAATGTACCTGCCACCACCACCACATCTCTTCCTCCCCTGCCCACCCTCAGCGGGTGAGTGCCCTGACCCGAGCCCTGTGGCACGGCGGTGGTGCCTCCCCATTCCCTGGCCTCAGTGGCCTGTCCTAAATGATGATGCTAACGATGGTGAACCAGACTCACACACCTCTCTCACTCTCTTCCTACCTCTCTCTATATAGCCCTCTCTCTCTCTGTAAAGTATCTCCCCCCCACCCCTCTCTGACCACACTGACCCTGCTGGAAGCGGCATTGCTGGATGACTGGTCACTAAGTAGGCCAGGCTACTCATTTGGAGCATGACACAGTCTTCCTGCGCTCTATTCACGCTCTATTCGCGCTCTATTCATGCTCTGCTAATACATACCCATAGTACATTACTTTTTTATTTTTTCTATTCGTGCTCTATTCGCGCTCTATTCGTGCTCTATTCGTGCTCTATTCACGCTCTATTTGCGCTCTATTCGTGCTCTATTCGTGCTCTATTCGTGCTCTATTCGTGCTCTATTCGCACTCTATTCGTGCTCTATTCGTGCTCTATTCGTGCTCTATTCGCGCTCTATTCGTGCTCTATTCGTGCTCTATTCGCACTCTATTCGTGCTCTATTCGTGCTCTATTCGTGCTCTATTCGTGCTCTATTCGTGCTCTATTCAGATTCAACTGGAGACATGTTTTTTTTTTTTCTCACACCAGTTTAGATTCAACCATAACGGGGGAAACAATACTGTATTTACAGTACAGTGAAATATCCATCACTCATGATGAATTAAACGTGACCTTAGTTGTTGGGTAATGAAGACCAATGCTGCCCCCTACTGGTGTATTAGACTATGGGTTCGTTGACTAATTATTCTCAGCTCTTACTCCTGATCCTTACCGTGGACTTCCTTGATATTGGCCAGCCTTTCCATAGTCCATATATTGAAGATGAAGCTATTCTTTCACTTTTCAGTTCATGCATCATTTAGACCAAGTTATGTTGAAGGCCAACTCAATATCGCTCCCTTTGGCTGGAGCGCACACAATTGGTCCAACTGGGAAAAGTGCCCCATAGCATGGCTAATAGCTCTAAAAGTTTCACGTGAGTTTTGCCCTCCTAACACTGGCAGTTGTAAACAGGGCCATGCGACTACATACACAAAGTTTGTACTATAACGCCTGGGAACTCCCGCTTAGACCACAGTCTTGTTTGTAGCCTATTTGTGGCCTTTAATTTGGTCCAAACACATGTTCAAAGGTTTTGGGGAAATGACTCTGACTTTAGGAATTGGTACCACTACCACATTTTTATTTCAACCACGTTTATTCAGTTAACTGTCTGTAAACAGATATGCCGTATGAGTTTAAGAAATATAAATTGTGACAACAGTTGTTTGGCCTTTGACTAGTGTTAGCCTGTAAAAAGACGCTGTGTTTTTCTATAAATAATTCTTATGCAACCACAGGGAGAGCCATCTGAAGGTCATGCTTCATTCAGAGTCTGAGACGCCTTACCGTTTCTCAACCAAGACCACTTCCTTCTCCTCTTGGCTCTCAAGACCGTTCGCGGTCAGACTTGGCCAGCTGTGGTTGTGCTTGGCCTATATACTGTCAGTAGTGTGATGGAAAGGCTGTCTCTCTCTCTCGCTCTCTCTATCTCTCTCTCTCTCTCTCTCTCTCTCTCTCTCTCTCTCTCTCTCTCTTTCTCTCTCTCTCGCTCTCTCGCCAACTGGTACATGCTTGTCTTATAGAAGAGCTATCTAAACGCATGCCTGTTGGTCTGAGCCAGAGTACCACAGACAGCCATGGGAATTTGAAGTGGGCAGTGATGGAGACGGCTGTGGTGTCCTCAAATGATCAAAGAGAGGTCAAAGAGATGGACTTGCTCATCCCTACTCACTTCTCATTTCTCTAACAATCTCTCTTTTTCTCTCTTCTACCTCAATCTCCCTCTCTCCTTTTCCCCTCCTCTCTTTCTTCTCTTCCTCTCCTCCCTCTGATACTCTTCTCTTTTCCCCTCCTCTCTTTCTTCTCTTCCTCTCCTCCCTCTGATACTCTTATCTTTTCCCCCCTCTCGTAATCAGAGAGTTTAAAGCTTAATGGCTTTGGCTGGTCCAAGCTGTTTTTCTGCACATAATGTAAACTTATTTTATCCACTCCAGTGGACTTTTAGTACATATTTGAACTGTTGTTATCTTCAGCCTGCATCTCTCAAGCTGTCGGCTCTACGTGACGAGGTGTGTTGTGTGTTTTCTCTCAAGCTTTCAGCTCTACGTGACGAGGTGTGTTGTGTGTCTTCTCTCAAGCTGTCAGCTCTATGTGACGAGGTGTGTTTTGTGTCTTCTCTCAAGCTGTCGGCTCTATGTGACGAGGTGTGTTTTGTGTCTTCTCTCAAGCTGTCGGCTCTATGTGACGAGGTGTGTTTTGTGTCTTCTCTCAAGCTGTCGGCTCTATGTGACGAGGTGTGTTTTGTGTCTTCTCTCAAGCTGTCGGCTCTACGTGACGAGGTGTGTTTTGTGTCTTCTCTCAAGCTGTCGGCTCTATGTGACAAGGTGTGTTTTGTGTCTTCTCTCAAGCTGTCGGCTCTACGTGACGAGGTGTGTTTTGTGTCTTCTCTCAAGCTGTCGGCTCTATGTGACGAGGTGTGTTTTGTGTCTTCTCTCAAGCTGTCGGCTCTACGTGACGAGGTGTGTTTTGTGTCTTCTCTCAAGCTGTCGGCTCTACGTGACGAGGTGTGTTTTGTGTCTTCTCTCAAGCTGTCGGCTCTACGTGACGAGGTGTGTTGTGTGTCTTCTCTCAAGCTGTCGGCTCTATGTGACGAGGTGTGTTTTGTGTCTTCTCTCAAGCTGTCGGCTCTATGTGACGAGGTGTGTTTTGTGTCTTCTCTCAAGCTGTCGGCTCTACGTGACGAGGTGTGTTGTGTGTCTTCTCTCAAGCTGTCGGCTCTATGTGACGAGGTGTGTTTTGTGTCTTCTCTCAAGCTGTCGGCTCTATGTGACGAGGTGTGTTTTGTGTCTTCTCTCAAGCTGTCGGCTCTACGTGACGAGGTGTGTTTTGTGTCTTCTCTCAAGCTGTCGGCTCTACGTGACGAGGTGTGTTTTTTGTGTCTTCTCTCAAGCTGTCGGCTCTACGTCACGAGGTGTGTTGTGTGTCTTCTCTCAAGCTGTCAGCACTATGTGACGAGGTGTGTTGTGTGTCTTCTCTCAAGCTGTCAGCACTATGTGACGAGGTGTGTTGTGTGTCTTCCTCAACCTGCCGGCTGTCAACCTCTGTCTGGCCTATAACTTCTGGAGCACAAGGAAGAAAGAGAGGGAGGGAGCGAGGGTATGGAGGTAGGGAGGGAGCGAGGGTATGGAGGGAGCGAGGGTATGGAGGGAGGGAGAGAGGGAGGGAGCGAGGGTATGGAGGGAGGGAGGGAGGGAGGGATGGATGGAGGGAGAGAGGGAGCGAGGGTATGGAGGGAGGAAAGGTGGATGGATGGATAGATGGATGGGTGGAAGAAGTGATGATATGGGACATGGATGACTGGGACAGAAACTTATGGGCTCTGTGTCCTGGGATGAATTTATCTGTTTTGTGAGATGTCCACAAATACGTGTGTGTGTGTGTGTGTGTGTGTGTGTGTGTGTGTGTGTGTGTGTGTGTGTGTGTGTGTGTGTGTGTGTGTGTGTGTGTGTGTGTGTGTGTGTGTGTGTGTGTGCGAGCCTACAAGGGTGTGTGTTGTCGACAACAACAAAAACACAAAAGACCAAGGCACTCTTCATGTTGTGAAAAATGTATAAAAAGACTGACCAATAACCCCTTCATTCTACAAAATGCTGCCATTGTATTCTACTAGTGCTTCACATCCTTCTTGTTTTCCTGTGAGGGTTTTGCCTGTCAGCAGGTACCAGTGTGTGATGACGTGTACTGTAGCTGTACGTTGACCTGTGCTCTCCTTTCTCTCCCAGGCCACTGAAGAAGAACCACAGAGAGCGCCCAGCACTACACAACGGACAACAAAGGGAAAACAGGTGTCTTAACTAATTACTCTCTCGCCCCTCCCTCCCTCCCTGCCTCCCTCCCTCCCTCTCTCCCTGCCTCCCTCCCTCCCTCTCTCCATACCCTCCCTCCATACCCTCCCTCTCTCCATACCCTCCCTCCATACCCTCCCTCCCTCCCTCTCTCCATACCCTCCCTCCCTCCCTCCCTCCCTCCCTCCATACCCTCCCTCCCTCCCTCCCTCCATACCCTCCCTCCCTCCATACCCTCTCTCCATACCCTCCCTCCCTCCCTCCCTCACTCACTCACTCACTCACTCACTCACTCACTCACTCACTCTCTCTCTCACACACACTCTCTTCCACTTTGTCAGCCTCCCTCACTGAACAGTGTTTCCGTCATATTTAGGGCCCACTGTTTTTACTAGTCAGGTCACATGGTCATTGGTCTGAGCCCTACTCATACCTACTGATGGGAAATCACTAAATAGATGAGTGCAAGTTGGTTGAAAACTGGCTCCCCTTCCATTTCTCTCCCCTTCCATTTCTCCTGCAGATGCTCTGGTTATTTTCCTGGGATTTTCTCATATTCTTTATACTGCACCATAAAGCCTCTGGTATCCCGTGAGGGTGGGCATGCAATACCAATGTCATCCACTGGGGGGCATTGTACACCAAGATAAAGGCCCATGTCATCTTGTGGTTTCCTTTGTGGACTCTGGTTACTGTGGTTTAGACCACGTGTGTCAAACTCATTCCACGGAGGCCCGAGTATCTGCGGGATTTCTCTCCTCCCTTCGTTCTTGATTGATGAGTTAAGGTCACTGATTAGTAAGGAACTCCCCTCGCCTGGTGGTCTAGGTCTTGGTTGAAAGGAAAAGGCAGAAATCGAGTTTGACGCCACCACCTAGACAGAAGGGTAATAGTAAGGCTTTAGATAGAAAGGTAATAGTAAGGCTTTAGACAGAAGGGTAATAGTAAGGCTTTAGACAGAAGGGTAATAGGAAGGCTTTAGACAGAAGGGTAATAGTAAGGCTTTAGACAGAAGGGTAATAGGAAGGCTTTAGACAGAAGGGTAATGGTAAGGCTTTAGACAGAAGGGTAATAGTAAGGCTTTAGACAGAAGGGTAATAGTAAGGCTTTAGACAGAAGGGTAATAGTAAGGCTTTAGATAGAAGGGTAAAATCGTATTCATGTACAACCATATTCAAGGACAGTGTCGTACATGGTCTTTATAGTAAGGCTTTAGACAGAAGGGTAATAGTAAGGCTTTAGACAGAAAGGTAATAGTAAGGCTTCAGACAGAAGGGTAATAGTAAGGCTTTAGACAGAAGGGTAATAGTAAGGCTTTAGACAGAAGGGTAATAGTAAGGCTTTAGGCAGAAAGGTAATAGTAAGGCTTTAGACAGAAGGGTAATAGGAAGGCTTTAGACAGAAGGGTAATAGTAAGGCTTTAGACAGAAGGGTAATAGTAAGGCTTTAGACAGAAGGGTAATAGTAAGGCTTTAGACAGAAAGGTAATAGTAAGGCTTCAGACAGAAGGGTAATAGTAAGGCTTTAGACAGAAGGGTAATAGTAAGGCTTTAGACAGAAGGGTAATAGTAAGGCTTCAGACAGAAGGGTAATAGTAAGGCTTTAGACAGAAGGGTAATAGTAAGGCTTTAGACAGAAAGGTAATAGTAAGGCTTCAGACAGAAGGGTAATAGTAAGGCTTTAGACAGAAGGGTAATAGTAAGGCTTTAGACAGAAGGGTAATAGTGAGGCTTTAGACAGAAGGGTAATAGTAAGGCTTCAGACAGAAGGGTAATAGTAATGCTTTAGACAGAAGGGTAATAGTAAGGCTTTAGACAGAAGGGTAATAGTAAGGCTTTAGACAGAAGGGTAATAGTGAGGCTTTAGACAGAAGGGTAATAGTAAGGCTTCAGACAGAAGGGTAATAGTAAGGCTTTAGACAGAAGGGTAATAGTAAGGCTTTAGACAGAAGGGTAATAGTAAGGCTTTAGACAGAAGGGTAATAGTAAGGCTTTAGATAGAAGGGTAAAATCGTATTCATGTACAACCATATTCAAGGACAGTGTCGTACATGGTCTTTATAGTAAGGCCTCCTGTATTCTAACTCGGAATGTGCCGTTTGTGCGGCTGTAATACGCTGCTAATATTTCACGTCGTTGAGATGGCCTTTAGTGACGTAATAGCAGAGTAGTGACGGCGTATGCCCACTAGAGGGAGGTAGAGCCCTGTGCTGCAGTATTGTGACTTGTCTTATTTAGTTACTCCTGAGCCTGTTAAGAGTTTATACACTCATCACGTGACGTGTGAGATATTTCACCTCAAAGGTGTGTTATTATTGCAGGACAAGTACCTTGGGCTCAGCTGTTTTACTGCATGAGTGTGTGTTTTGAGAAATGAGATCACTTGTAGTTAGTCGTTTATGAGTGTGTTTACAGTAGTGTGACTGTGTTTGAGTGTGTGATTGTGTGTGTGTGTAGCCTACATTTTAAGCATGCATGTTTGTCCGTGTGTGTGCATGCTAGTGCGCACGCAAGTCTGTCCGGATTTGTGTGTGTGTGCGTGTGTGTGCGTGTTCACATAGAGTACATGTGTTAGTGTGCATGTGTTTTGTCCAATGTGTGTGTGAACAGGTAGAGGCGAGGCAACGAGTCAGAGGCAGCCTGTGATAGGTTGAGGGACAGTGTGACGTGTCAGTGAGATGCTATAGAAGCACCGAGCTGGCGGGAGCAAGCTGCCTCTTCTGCCTGGAGAGGAGTGGAAAAGAAAGAGCGAGAGAGAGAAATATAGGACCAACTCCTTGTGACGTTCTACAACTCTCTGAGGAACCGCACCAGTCCTCTCCTTTGAGAACATCCACTTCCCTCCCACACACTCTCTATCTGCTCCCCTCCAACTAGGTGGAGGGCGACAGAAACCAAGAAAGAAAAAAAAGAGAGACTGAGAGAGGGAGGTTGAGGGTAGTAAGCGTTCCACCACATGGCTAGAATCTAGAGGGCCAGTAGGGAGCGTTTCCAGGGCAGGAGAGCAGTGTGGTAGCCGGTGAAGGACAGAACAGCATGGCCCTGTTCAGCACTGGCCCTCAGAGCCTGGGCTTCTACTACTGCCTCATCCGCAGGAGGTTCAAGAGGAGGCGCAAGAAACGCAGCGAGCGCCAAGGTATCCACCTTTTCTTTGTAGTTTGTGTGAGATGTGCATTTGTGAGTGTGTGTGTGTGTGTGTGTGTGTGTGTGTGTGTGTGTATTGCACAATTACCTGTAGTAGTGTCTCTTGGTCTAGCAGTGGTTCCACTACAATTTTGTATTTTTTATTTATCTATTTCACCTTTATTTAACCAGGTAGGCCAGTTGAGAACAAGTTCTCATTTACAACTGCGACCTGGCCAAGATAAAGCAAAGCAGTGCGACAGAAACAACACAGAGTTACACATAAACAAATGTACAGTCAATAACTGTAACAAATAAAACAATGTACATTTTTTTTAGAAAGATTTATGTACAGTGTGTGCAAATGTAGAAGAGTAGGGAGGTAGGCAATAAATAGGCCATAGAGATTAAAATAATTACTTTAGCAGTTTAATTAGCAATTTAATTAATTTAGCATTAATACTGGAGTGATATATGTGCAGATGATGATGTGCATGTAGAAATACTGGGGTGCAAAAGAGAAAGAAGGTAAGTAATAATATGGGGATGAGGTAGTTGGGTGTGCTATTTACAGATTGGCTGTGTACAGGTACAGTGATCGGTAAGCTGATCTGTCAGCTGATGCTTAAAGTTAGAGAGGGAGATGTAAGACTCCAGCTTCAGAGATTTTTGCAATAAGTTCCAGTCATTGGCAGCAGAGAACTGGAAGGAAAGGCGGCCAAAGGAAGTGTTGCCTTTGGAGATGACCAGTGCAATATACCTGCTGGAGCGCGTGCTATGAGTGGGTGTTGCTATGGTGACCGGTGAGCTGATATAAGGCTGGGCTTTACCTAGCCAAGGCTTATAGATGTCCTGGAGCCAGTGGGTTTGGCGACGAATATATATGGGGCTTTGGTGATAAAACGGATGGTACTGTGATAGACTACATCCAGTTTTGTAAATAACATCGCCCAAGTCAAGGATTGGTAGGATAGTCAGTTTTACGAGGGTATGTTTGGCGGCATGAGTGAAGCAGGCTTTGTTGCGAAATAGGAAGTTGATTCTACATTTAATTTTGGATTGGAGATGCTTAATGTGTTTCTGGAGAGTTTACAGACTAACCAGACACCTACGTATTTGTAGTTGTCCACATATTCTAGGTCAGAACCGTCCAGAGTAGTGATGCTCGTCGGGTGGAAGGGTGCGGGCAGCAATCGGTTGAAGAGCATACACTTAGTTTTACTAGTATTTAAGAGCAGTTGGAGGCTACGGAAGGAGTGTTGTATGTCGTTGAAGCTCGTTTGGAGGTTTGTTAGCACAGTGTCCAAAGAAGGGCC
The DNA here is from genome assembly GCF_045791955.1 of Oncorhynchus clarkii lewisi. NCBI lineage: Eukaryota > Metazoa > Chordata > Actinopteri > Salmoniformes > Salmonidae > Oncorhynchus > Oncorhynchus clarkii. The sequence continues at coordinate 12,338,191 of NC_092168.1, forward strand.
AGATGTATACAGAATGGTGTCGTCTGCGTAGAGGTGGATCAGAGAATCACCTGCAGCAAGAGCGACATCATTGATATATACAGAGAAAAGAGTCGGCCCGAGAATTGAACCCTGTGGCACCCCATAGAGACTGCCAGAGGTCCAGACAACAGGCTCTCCGATTTGACACACTGAACTCTATCTGAGTTAGTTAGTAAACCAGGCGAGGCAGTCATTTGAGAAGCCAATGCTATTGAGTCTGCCAATAAAAATGCTTTCGACAGAGTCGATGAAGACGGCTGCACAGTACTGTCTTTTATGGATGGCGGTTATGGTATCGTTTAGGACCTTGAGCGTGGCTGAGGTGCACCCATGACCAGCTCCGAAACCAGATTGCATAGTGGAGAAGGTGCAGTGGGATTCGAAATGATCGGTGATCTGTTCATTAACTTGGCTTTTGAAGATTTTAGAAAGCCAGGGCAGGATGGATATAGGTCTATAACAATTTGGGTCTAAGATGTCTCCCACTTTGAAGAGAGGGATGACTGCAGCAGCTTGTCAATCTTTGGGGATCTCAGACAATACGAAAGAGAGGTTGAATAGGCTGGTAATAGGGGTTGCAACAATTTCGGCATAGAGGGTCCAGATTGTCTAGCCCAGCTGATTTGCAGGGATCCAGATTTTGCAGCTCTTTCGGAACATCAGCTGTTTGGATTTCGCTGTAGGAGAAGCGGGGGTGTGGGGGGGTTTGGAAAGTTGCTGCAGGGGGTGCTGAGGTGTTGGCCGGGGTAGGGGTAGCCAGGTGGAAAGCATGGCCAGGCCTGGAAAAATGCTTATTGAAATTCTCGATTATCGTAGATTTATCAGTGGTGACAGTGTTTCCTATCCTCAGTGCAGTGGGCAGCTGGGAGGAGGTGCTCTTATTCTCCATGGACTTTTGGAATTAGTGCCACAGGAAGCAAATTTCTGTTTGAAAAAGCTAGCCTTAGCTTTCCTAAGTATATTAGTTCGATGCTGATGCAGAACGCCACAGGATGTTTTTGTGCTGGTCAAGGGCAGTCAAGTCTGGGGGCTATATCTGTTCTTAGTTCAACATTTGAATTGGGCATACTTATTTAAGATGGAGAGGAAAGCACTTTTGAAGAGCAACCAGGCATCCTCTACTGATGGGATGAGGTCAATATCCTTCCAGGATACCCAGGCCAGGTCAATTAGAAAGGCCTGCTCGCGGAAGTGTTTTAGGAAGCGTTTGACAGTGATGAGGGGTGGTCGTTTGACTGCGGACCCATTACACACGCAGGCAATGAGGCAGTGATCGCTGAGATCCTGGATGAAGATAGCAGAGGTGTATTTAGAGGGCAAGTTGGTCTGGATGAGGGTGCCCATGGTTACGGATGTTGGGTTGTACCTGGTAGGTTCCTTGATAATTTGTGTGAGATTGAGGGAATCTAGCTTAGATTTTAGGACGGCCGGGGTGTTAAGCAAGTCCCAGTTTAGGTCACCTAACAGTTCTAACTCTGAAGCTAGATGAGGTGGCAATCAATTCACATATGGTGTCCAGGGCACAGCTGGGGGCTGAACGGGGTCTATAACAAGCGGCAACAGTGAGAGACTTGTTTCTGGAAAGGTGGATTTTTAAAAGAAGAAGCTCGGATTGCTTGGGCACAGACAGGACAGAACTCTGCAGGCTATCAGTGCAATAGATTGCAACTCCACCCCCTTTGGCAGTTCTATCTTGTCAGATAATGTTATAGTTAGGGATGGAAATTTCAGGATTTTTGGTGTCCTTCCTAAGCCAGGATTCAGACACGGCTAGAACATCCGGGTTGTCTACGCAGATGCTCGTTGAAGCGTGCAAACAGTTTGGATAAAATTATTGAATAACATGTATGCGTACATTTATTTTGCAACCCTCGCGCTCACAACACGGCGGTGTGGTCAGCATATTAGCGACTTACCCAGAAAGACTCACAGCTGTAATCGCTGCCAAAGATGCTTCTACAGTGAATACTTATGTAAATGAGATATTTCTGTATTTAATTTTCAATAAACTTGTTAAAATTCATAAAAACATGTTACCACTTTGTCATTATGGGCTATTGTGTGTAGATGGGTGAGAAATAAATCTATCTAATCCGTTTTGAATTCAGGCTGTAAGACAATAAAATGTGGAATAAGTCAAGGGGTATGAATAATTTCAGAATCCACTGTAATATGGCTAATTAAGCAGCCCATATATAGCGCAGCACTTGTAGACTAGCACAGGAAAGCAACGCCACAGATGAAAAGAGAAACTAGTGATCAAACCTAAGTTAGTAAGTAGCCTATCTTTGATAGAGCGCGCGTGGCTCGCCTTGCTCCCTCAAACAGTCAAACAAAGTGCGATTTTGAGATTTTTTTTTCTCAATTTCAAGTAACCAATCCCAACACTCTCTGTGAGTGAGACAGACTTATCGCTCTGTTACTGAGAGGCCTTTCTGTGAGAAAGACGTACCTCTCTGTAGTTAGACAGACCTATCTCTCTGTGAGTAAGAAAGACCAATCTGTGTGAATGACACCGAGCTCTCAATCTGGGAATGAGACAGACCTCTGTAAGTAAGACAGGCCTATCTCTCTGTGGGTGAGACAGGCCTATCTCTCTGTGGGTGAGACAGGCCTATCTCTCTGTGGGTGAGACAGGCCTATCTCTCTGTGGGTGAGACAGGCCTATCTCTCTGTGGGTGAGACAGGTCTATCTCTGTGGGTGAGACAGGCCTATCTCTGTGGATGAGACAGGCCTATCTCTCTGTGAGTGATACAGAACCCTCTCTTTGTGAATAAGGCGGCCTCCTCTGTCTCGGAGAGTAAGATAGACCTCTGTGTGCGAGTGAGACTTCTCTCTCTGTAAGTGAAGTAGACTGACTTGGCTCCTCTGGGACTCTAAGCTTCTCCCCTGCTCTAGGGATTAGCCCAACAGGCCGGGGAAGTAGTAATTTTTTAGATGCTCCCTCTCAGTAGCGGTATTAGGGATGTCAGCTATTTGCTTTGATATATCCCGCAACTCCTGCCTGAATCCCACCCACCGACCCACTCCCACTGGGAATTGTCAAACCCGAGCCTGTTCATCCGAGTAAACCCGCCACTGCTGAAGTTGCGTTTTAGCCGCGCGAGTCGCGAACAACCAAAACTTAAGACAGGCTTTTTGTCTGTCAGCTTCGCTGGTGTCCGTCTCCATCTCTTCCTCGTTATCGCTCCGGAAATGACAGCGCCACTTTGCACTAACCCCAGAGAGGAGAAGGCTTAAGGGTGACATTTGGGTAATGCTATTCCGCTAACCCCATCACAGCTGGCAATAATTCCCTCAGTGAGCGGAAGCCATGATGAGTCCCCAGAGTGTGTTAGGCCATTGTGTTTGCCTCCTTGGTGATCAGCAGCTACGCTACGTTAACACTAACTGATGGCGTGGCCTGGGCTGTACCCAGCCTTTCTGTCTGTCAGACCAGTTAACCTGTGAGTTAGTGGCTAATGCCAGCTCTGTCAGACCAGCTACCCAGCCAGTTAGCCTCGCAGAGGTTTACATTAATGGAGGAGGCAACAGTCAGGTGTTTGCACTCTTCTGTGAGCTTTATTCACATTTCCCAAAGATAAGCAAAGTTGCTGAATTGAAAACATCAACAGTGCCTTTTGCTCATATTTTTGGCTGATCGGTGTGTGTCAATGACATTGACCATATACTAGACGTGTGAATGGCCTCATCCATTGCAAACCACTTAGTCGCATGGCTACTTTCAATTGAGTCTAGGAACACTACACAACAGCACATTTTCCAACAGAGGAAGCGTCAATGTATCGCCCCCACAATACATTGTAGCGAGGAGGACACTCATAAGGCAATGCCTCTCCAATGGTCCGTATATGAAATATGGAAAATGGGACCCAGGGTTTTGTGCAGAGCCTGCAGAATCTTCAAAATGAGCTTTTGGAGATGGAGTGGGAGGGAGATATGCCGTGTCTCCACTCTGTGGATCCATTGCTTAGGAGAACAGGCTGTTCCATTCAGTTCTGTTAGCCAGAAACGATTTAGCCTTTTTCTGTGAAAAGTTCTTATACAACACCCCACCTACTCCAACACCAAATTACAAAGAGGTTAGCTATCAGCGACCTCCAATGCTTTTGAAAGGATATTAAGATTGAAAAAAAGATCTGAATAGAGTCTTTGAATCGAAGTAAGCAAACGCATTATAGATTTAAAGGGCTTCCATGCTAGATTAACAGGGTTTCCGATTTCCACTGCACTCAAGGCACTGCACTCAATGACAGCGAATTAACAAAGCATTCAGGAAAGTGGTTCTGTCTGGAAATCACAAATGACAGCCACTACCTCAATACAGTCACAAAGCAGCAACAAATTGGCTGCTGCAGGAAAAGTCTGCTCTAGCCTTGGCAGACACAATATCGAACAACATCAAACAGCATCCAACAACAACAGTCGGAAAAGAGACCTTATTTGACATTTATTCATTGAAAACCGAACGCCAAAGCACTTATTAAGACACTTATTAAGACACTTATTAAGACACTTATTAAGACACCAAGTTGACGACTTGTTAACGTAATCTCGTCGCGGGGGCCCCACAATGCAAACACTCTGTCATGATAAGAAATTAGCTGGGTCACGCCGTCTAGGAGTGAACAGTGTGTAATTAGCCCCGATTAGCATTCGGCTAATGGTTGTCAGCCTGTGATAGAGGAGGAAGCCGTGTTGCCGGAGCAGCGCTAACGTGTGTTCAGCCAGGGAGGACGCCGTTCCTGTGACTCTGAGGAGGGTTGGTCGGCTCTTAGGTGTCAACGCCGCTACCTACAGTATGCCTCATTTCCCATGGACGTGGGCCAACATTAGTGATGGGGGGGGGGGGGGGTATTTTTGATGGTATATCGTATCTTTTTGACGATATTGCAATATTATTTTTGCGCTAGTTGGCTGTACCTGCACCACAATTCCAGTATTTTTCCTTCATAGATTGTTCTCCATCTTCTTTTTTTTTTTTCCCCTTTTTCTCCCCAATTTCGTGGTATCCAATTGTTGTAGTAGCTACTATCTTGTCTCATCGCTACAACTCCCGTACGGGCTCTGGAGAGACGAAGGTTGAATGTCATGCGTCCTCCGATATACAACCCAACCAGCCGCACTGCTTCTTAACACAGCGCACATCCAACCCGGAAGCCAGCCGCACCAATGTGTCGGAGGCTACACCGTGCACCTGGCAACCTTGGTTAGCGCGCACTGCGCCTGGCCCGCCACAGGAGTCGCTGGTGCGCGATGAGACAAGGACATCCCTACCGACCAAGCCCTCCCTAACCCGGACGACGCTAGGCCAATTGTGCGTCACCCCACGGACCAATTTGTTTTCGGCACTTTTATGTCTCTTGTCCCTCTGCAGCAGACGTATGGTGAGCAATTATGTTTGGACCGTGGAATCTCAATGAAATCACAGTGTTGAATCACTATACATATAGAATCATGAGAATCGCACTACATATACGTATCGTGAGGTCCCTGGCAATTCCCAGCCCAAGGTAGCATAATGTGTGTGGATGGTACAATAACTCATTTACAAGCATTGTATGGCTGCTAGGGCTATAATGATGCTATGGCTTTGTGTTGCATTCATTCGTATATGCACACTAACAGCAACTAGTGACAATTTGAGGACAAGAGCTTAAGTATAAGGGGAAGCTGAAACTCTATTCTTTACTTGTCTGGTTGTCTTCCTTTCTTCCCTCCCTCTTCCCTCTCTACTTTGCTCCCATCTCTCTTCCCACCTCACTTTATCCATCTCAACTCTTTGTCTGTCTCTCTCTGTTCCCTCCCTACATTCATTTTTCTCCCTCTCCCTCCCTCTGTAACCCTGCGCCCATCACTCCCACACTTGTCCTTAACGTGCTGCAGACTCTCCATCTCTCCCGTTCCCTCTCCTGTTCCCGCTCTACTGTCAAGACAAGCCTTATCTGTCTGTGACCTTTCAGAGTGAGACCCTCTCCGCTCCCAACTGTCCATCAACATTAACTCATAACCTGGTAATAACAGAGGCAGGAGGTGTGAAATTCCACTTCTCTACCCCCTCTCACACACACACACACTCCCCGTTCCAAACACATGTGCATCTGCACAAATAGAAAGTGCATGTTTACACACACACATGTGGGGAAAAAAACATGCACGCACCAACGTGAGGATACTGGAGTGCCTGACACGGCCTTGAATATGAAGTACAGTGCACATTGCGAGCAGCAGGGCTATTGAGGCGAGGAAAATGGGAAGAGAGGAGGAGGAGGGGGGGGGGGGGGGGGGGGGGGGGGCAAAGACAGAGGGCAATGGAAATAGATAGTTGGAGAGAGAGAGGCAGAGACTATGCTGATACCAGCAGGTCAGCCCGCAGCACTTCAAAATACGATGTGAGAGAATGAGGCCATACACACTCTCATACACACATTCATACACACTCTCATGCACACTCTCATATGCACACAGCAGCTGACCCGTTGCCTCTAACCAACTGTCAGCGCATGTCTTAGTTCATCTTTGTTGTAAACTTTTTTGTGACCAGTTTCTGGTTTTTATTCTTGCATCATGTCATGCAGCCCAACTCACACTCCTAGGCACACACACACACCCTCTCCGTCTCTCCTGTGTGACTGGGGTCACTGAACAGTGACCTCTGATACCTCTGGCTATGGTCCGTGGAGAACTAAGGAGAACTATCAGACCTTACACACCTGCCCCCACAGGCACACAGTGCGTATATCATAAATCATAGCTGTCACACAGATTTTACAGGTTCCTCTGAAAAGGCGAAAGGGACGGCGGCAACCACTCAGCGCCCTTGAAGAGAGAGGGAGGAGGGAGAAAGAGAGGGAGAGAAATAGTATGTTTTTATTGAACCGCCTATATTAGCTCTGTTGGCCTGTGTCCTAGACAGTGGTAGAAAAAGTACCCAATTGTCGTACTTAAGTAAAAGTAAAGATACCTTAATAGAAAATGACTCAAATAAATAGGAAAGTCACCCAAAAGAAAAGTATTTGGTTTTAAATGTACTTTAATATCAAAAGTAAAAGTATAAATCATTTCTTCATATTAAGCAAACCAGGCGGCACCATTTTATTTTCTTTCTTTTCAATTTACCGATTGACAGGGGCACACTCCAACACAGACATACCTCTCGCCGGCTTTGTATTCATGTAACCTGATGAAATTGCTGTACACAATATGATCTTGTTGCCATCTGATGAACATTCAGATGTCATAAATCAGCACTGCAGAGCTCTCCCTGTACTATGCCGTACCTTGATAGTATTACTGTTGATGATATCTGGAAATGTGCACGTACACCCTGGCCCATCTACGGTTGCTAGCCTCAATTCTGACTTGTGCTCTGATATCTGCTTCACTGATTTCTGCTCCCGTAAAAGCCTGGGCTTTCTGCACGTTAACACTAGAAGCTTATTATCAAAAATGAATAAATTGACAGAGTGGATTCACAGCTCCAATCCAAATGTGTTGGTCATTACTGAGACGTGGTTAAGGAAGAGTGTTTTGAATACTGATGTTAATCTTTCTGGTTCTAACCTTTTTCGGCAAGACCGATCTTCCAACGGTGGGTGAGTGGCAATCTTTACCAAGGATCACCTTCAGTGATTGGTTGTCTCCACCAAGTCTGTCCCCCAAAATTAGATTTCCTGGTTTTAAGCATTAAACTTTCAAATGGCTCTTTGTTAACTGTCGCCGGGTGCTATCGTCCTCCATCAGCACCGGCCTGTACCCTACCTGCCCTAAACTCTCTCCTGGCCCCTTACACCAAGTCTGAATTTGTCCTGCTAGGTGACCTAAACAGGGACATACTTAAACCACCAGACCAAGTCCTAAAACAATTTGACTCCCTAAATCTTTCTCAGATTATTACCAATCCCACAAGGTATGACACAAAACACCCAGAAAAGGCTACTCTCCTTGACGTTATCCACACAAATAATCCTGATAGGTATCAGTCTGGTGTTTTCTGTAATGACCTTGGTGATCACTGTTTTACAGCATGCGTTCATAATGGCTGCTTAGTGAAACGACCTGTCCTGATTTGTCATAGACACTTCCTAAAAATCTTTAATGAGCAAGCCTTCCTTCATGAACTGACCTCTGTAAAATGATATCGAATCAGCTTGATCCCCCTCTGTCGAAGACGCTTGGACCTGCTTTTTTGATATTTTCAGTAGTATTGTTAACCAACACACCCCCATAAGAAAATGAGAATTAAAAACAGGTTTATTCAGCCCCTGGTTCGACCGTGATCTTGCAGAGATACTCTACCTCAAGAATTGCATTTGGTGAAAGGCTTGGCACACGCATACTCAGGCTGACTGGCTCTCGTTCAGGCTAATGAGAAATAAGTGAACTCAGGCTACCCGGAAGGCCAAAGTGACTTACTTTAAGGAACAGTTCTCTCCCTGTGGGTCTTAATCCCAAGAAGTTCTGGGAAACGGTTAAAGACCTGGAGAATAAACCCTCCTCCTCACAGCTGCCCATGTCCCTTAATGTTGATGATGTGGTTGTTACTGACAAGAAGCACATGGCTGAGCTCTTTAATCACCACTTCATTAACCTTTAGCGTCGAGCAATCCCGTATCCGGGAGTGTAATCATAGCCTCAAGCTCATTAGCATAACGCAACGTTTCCTATTCATGAAAATCGCAAATGAAATGAAATAAATATATTCAAACACAAGCTTAGCCTTTTGTTAACAACACTGTCATCTCAGATTTTCAAAATATGCTTTTCAACCAAAGCTACACAAGCATTTGTGTAAGAGTATTGATAGCCTAGCATAGCATTAAGCCTAGCATTCAGCAGGCAACATTTTCACAAAAACAAGAAAAGCATTCAAATAAAATAATTTACCTTTGGAAAAACTTAAGATGTTTTCAATGACGAGACGAGTTACATAGCAAATGTTCATTTTTTCCAATAATATTATTTGTGTAGACGAAATAGCTCCGTTTTGTTCATCACGTTTGGCTAAGAAAAACACCGGAAAATGCAGTCACTTACAACGCCAAACTTTTTTCCAAATTAGCTCCATAATATCGACAGAAACATGGCAAACGTTGTTTAGAATCAATCTTCAAGGTGTTTTTCACATATCTATTCGATAATCTATCAGTGGTGGCAGTTGCCTTCTCATCAGAAGAAAACTGAAAAATACTGCAGCTGGAGATTACGCAATAATTGCGACGGAGGACACCAAGCGACCACCTGGTAGATGTAGTCTCTTATGGTCAATCTTCCAATGATATGCCTACAAATACGTCACAATGCTGCAGACACCTTGGGGAAAACGTGGAAAATGTAAGCTGACTCCTAGCTCCTTCACAGCCATATAAGGAGTCATTGCCATGAGGCGGTTTCAAAAAATGCGGCACTTCCTGATTGGATTTTTATCAGAGTTTTTTCTGTAACATCAGTTCTGTGGCACTCACAGACAATATCTGTAGTTTTGGAAACATCAGAGTGTTTTCTTTCCAAAGCTGTCAATTATATGCATAGTCGAGCATCTTTTCGTGACAAAATATCTTGTTTAAAACGGGAACGTTTTTCATCCAAAAATTTAAATAGCGCCCCCTATATCCAAGAAGTTAAGTCAGGATTCCTATTTGACTCAGCCATGCCTCCTTGCCCATCCAACATTTCCTCATCTCACACCCCTTCTAATGCGACTATCCCTGATCCTTCTCCCTCTTTTTCCCCTGCGCCACTACAAAGTGTCTCCCTGCAGGCAGTCACTGAGTCCAAGGTGCTAAAGGAGCTCCTTAAACTTGACCCCAAAAAAAAATCTGGGTCAGATGGTGTAGACCCTTTCTTCTTTAAGGTTGCTGCCCCTATTATCGCCAAGCCTATCTCCAACCTTTTTAACCTGTCTCTCCTTTCTGGGGAGGTTCACATTGCTTGGAAGGCAGCCACATTTCTTCCTTTATTTAAAGGGAGAGATCAAGCTGATGCTAATTGTTATAGGCCTGTTTCTATTTTGCCCTGTTTATCAAAAGTGTTAGAAAAATTGTAAATAATCAACTGACTGACTGGCTTTCTTTATGTCTATAGTATTCTATCTGGTATGCAATCTGGTTTCCGCTCAGGTTATGGATGTGTCACTGCAACCTTAAAAGTACTCAAGGTCACCATTGCCCTTGATTCTAAGCAATATTGTGCTGCTATTTGTATTGACTTGGCAAAGCTTTTGATATGGTAGACCATTCCATTCTTGTGGGCCGGCTAAGGAGTATTGGTGTCTCTGAGGGGTCTTTGGGCTGGTTTGCTATCTACGTCTCTCAAAGAGTGCAGTGTACAACGTCAAGAAATCTGCTGTCTCAGCCTCCGCCTGTCACCAAGGGAGTACCCCAAGGCTCTAACCTAGGCCCCACGCTCCTCTCAATTTACATCAACAACATAGCTCCGGCAGTAGGAAGCTCTCTCATCCATTTATATGCAGATGATACAGTTTTATACTGTGTCATCTGAATATACATGTTCTACAGCAAAGCTTTCTTCCTGTCCAACAAGCTTTCTCTACCCTTAACCTTGTTCTGAACACAACAAAACAAAACAAATGTCATGTGGTTTGGGAAGAAGAATGCCCCTCTCCCCACAAGTGGGTTTACTACCTCTTGAGGGCTTAGAGCTTGAGGTAGTCACCTCATACAAGTACTTGGGAGTATGGCTAGACGGTGTACTGTCCTTCTCTCAGCACATATCAAAGCTGCAGGCTAAAGTTAAATCTAGACTTGGTTTCTTCTATCGTAATTTATCCTCTTTCGTCCCAGCTGCCAAACTAACAGATTCAGATGACTATCCTACCCATTCTAGATTACGGAGACATCATTTATAAATTGGCAGGTAAGGGTGCTCTCGAGCTGCTAGATGTTCTTTACGATTTGTCCGTCAGGTTTTTCTCCAATGCTCCTTATAGGACACATCACTGCACTCTATACTCCTCTGTAAACTGGTCATCTCTGTATACCCGTCGCAAGACCCACTGGTTGATGCTTATTTATAAAACCCTCTTAGGCCTCACTCCCCTTATTTGAGAGATCTACTGCAGCCCTCATCCTCGACGTACAGCACCCATTCTGCCATTCACATTCTGTTAAAGGTCCCTAAAGCACACACACATCTCTGGGTCGGTTCTCTTTTCAGTTCGCTGCAGCTAGCGACTGGAACGAGCTGCAACAAACACTCAAACTGGACAGTTGTATCTCAATCTCTTCATTCAAAGACTCAATCATGGACACTCTTACTGACAGTTGTGGCTGCTTTCTGTGATGTATTGTTGCCTCTACCTTCTTGCCCTTTGTGCTGTTGTCTGTGCCCAATAATGTTTGTACCATGTTTTGTGCTGCTACCATGTTGTAGTTATGTTGTGTTGCTACCATGCTTTGTTGTCATGTGTTGCTGCCTTGCTATGTTGTTGTCTAGGTCTCTCTTTATATAGTGTTGTGTTGTTTCGCTTGTGATGTGTGTTTTGTCAAATTTTTCTATTGTATTTATGATTATTTTTTAATCCCAGGTCCCCGTCCCCGCAGGAGGCCTTTTGCCTTTTGGTAGGCCTTCATTGAAAATAAGAATTTGTTCTTAACTGACTTGCCTAGTTAAATAAAAAAAGTGTAAATAAATAATACTTTACACCACAGCCCAGGTGTGTAATCTTTAAGGCATACACCAAGTCCACAAATGCGGGGAAGTGATTGATACTGCATTACTCCCTCTTGAGCGAGGTACCTGACAACATTTTAGCCATGTCTGTTTTGCCAGATGACTAAGCATCCCTATGAGGTATCATGCAGTACTGTTTATTTTCTGCCGTCAACTATTACTTCTGTCCCATGCATCACGTGTTTGAATTATGGTATCCTCTTATTGTCTTGTCTTGCATATGGGAATGTTGCAAAACTAAATGTAGCTACAGTGTTGAATTTACAACCTTTTTTAAAAATCCTTACATCACTGAGAATGATGAGGGGTATCCATTTCTGCTCCGTCTCTATGGGACACTTAGTAAGATCCGAATATCCAGCTGGCACCCGGAGCTTGTAACAGAGACTCCTAAAGACATGGAGAAGTCTGTTCATACTGAAGTGAAATTGTTCTTGGCAATCTAATTCCAACCAGTTATTGGTCATTAGAAAAATCAAATTGAATAATGGAATCTGAGATGGAGATTTGCGTGGGGGTACAGTATTAAAGAAACCAAATGAATAATGGAGTCTGAGATGGAGATTTGTGTGGAGGCACGGTGTGTGTCTGTGAAGGGGGCACGGCAGGGGCGATGTTAGGCGGCCACGCTCCTCTCCTCCCATTCCCCGGCCCATCAGTTTCAATCAGGCAAAAAGAAAGGCCTCCCTGTCCGCGAGGACCCCAGTCCATTAGGCCGCTGGTGGCCCCACACGTGTACCCCATTATGGTGCATTACCTGGGTACCGCCACCAGGAAACAGGACAGAAAAAAACTGGACAGCAAAGAAAAAAGATGGGCTCGGACATTACAAAAGCCCTGTCTGGTTCACATCTAATTATTAAAAACTGCCTTTCCTTCTCAAAGTAATCACTGATCTGCCATGGTTTGATATGTGAAAATACATTGTAGAGAATCTAGAAACATTGCCGTTGCCTAATGCCTATCCAATATCACATACAGTTGAAGTCGGAAGTTTACATACACTTAGGTTGGAGTCTTTAAAGCTAGTTTTTCAACCACTCCACAAATGTCTTGTTAACAAACTATAGTTTTGGCAAGTCGGTTAGGACATCTACTTTGTGCATGACACAAGTAATTTTTCCAACAATTCACTTATAATCTACTGTATCACAATTCCAGTGAGTCAGAAGTTTACATGCACTAAGTTGACTGTGCCTTTAAACAGCTTGGTAAATTCCAGACAATTGTGTAATGGCTTTAGAAGCTTCTGATAGGTTAATTGACATCATTTGAGTCAATTGGAGGTGTACCTGTGGTTGTATTTCAAGGCCTACCTTCAAACTCAGTGCCAAGACCTCAGGGGGAAAAATGTAGACCTCCACAAGTCTGGTTCATCCTTGGGAGCAATTTCCAAACGCCTGGAGTTACCACGTTCATCTATCAATAGTACGCAAGTATAAACACCATGGGACCACGCAGCTGTCATACCGATAAGAAAGGAGACGCGTTCTGTCTCTTAGAGATGAACGTACTTTGGTGCAAAAAGTGCAAATCAATCCCAGAACTACAGCAAATGTCCTTGTGAAGATGCTGGAGCAAACAGGTACAAACGTATCTATATCCACAGTAAAACGAGTCCTATATCGACATAACCTGAAAGGCCGCTCAGCAAGGAAGAAGCCACTGCTCCAAAACCACCATAAAAAGCCAGACTACGGTTTGAAACTGCACATGGGGACAAAGGTTGTTTCTCTTTGCTTATTTGAGCTGTTCTTGCCATAATATGAACTTGGTCTTTTACCAAATAGGGCTATCTTCTGTATATCCCCCTACGTTGTCACAACACAACTGATTGGCTCAAACGCATTAAGAAGGAAAGAAATTCCACAAATTAACTTTTAAGAAGGCACATAATGCCAAGCGTTTGCAAATCTGTCATTAAGACAAAGGATGGCTATTTGAAGAATCTCAAATGTAAAATATATTTTGATTTGTTTAACACTTTTTTGGTTACTGCATGATTCCATGTGTTATTTCATAGTTTTGATGTCTTCACTATTATTCTACAATGTAGAAAATAGTAAACATACAGAAAAACCCTTGAATGAGTAGGTGTTCTAAAACCTTTGACAGGTAGTGTATGTATAAATGATCATGGATATTATTTAATAACATAATCTTTGATAACTGACAATCACCAAAATACAAGTTTGACTCATGGAGAATTGATCATTCCAAAAACAACACATTTAGGACTATAGATTTCGAGCAAAATAACACAGCATTAGCCATGCCAAAATGCATATAATTGCAGGAAATTAGCTTTAAAACTGCAAATGTTTATCTCAACTACATGCTAAAAAGTGTAGAATTGCTGTAAATTAGCTATGAAACTGCAAACATTTCTCTTAGATCCATAAAGAAATGTGTCAAATTGCAGGAAGTTGTCTTAAAAATGCAAACACGTCTCTACACCGCCAATATGGGGGCCTCTAAAATGTTCTCTGAAATTCAGCCACCCCTGCCACGTCCACCACCTTAACCCAAGCCCCTTTTTGTAAGGATGCATTTTTAGAAGTGTGCAACAGTTTCTTAATTTATTTGAACGGTTGGTTCATTTTAGGCTATTAACTCTCTCTCTGTCAGTCTGTGTCTCTCTCCAGCTGTGGTTTTAGAAAGGAAGACTGAATTTCAAGTACTCCTGACATCAAGCTTTTGACCCAGACTGTAGGGTCTCTCCACTCCAGTGCTAACCTGCGCCAGGTGCCATAGTAAGGACTGAGGAGACCGGACCGGATGTGCACGCAGCCTTACAATCGGGGTCAAATTCATTTCCTTCCCAGTCAATCCCAAAGTGTAATTGTAAAATGCAAACTCAATTGCAAAATTCCCTTGAATGTCCAGTTCAACTGTTGAACCAGAATGACCTGAAAAGAGAACTATTTTTCAGAAGCCCTCTGTGTCTTTTGCATCTGTTGTTGTAACTATCCTCCATCAACATCAGGGATATGTCCCAAATGGCACCATATTCATTATATAGTGCACACTAGTTTTAACCAGAGCCCTAAAGTTCCTGGTCAAAAGTAGTACACTATATGGGCTCAAACCGCAAATATAAATTCGGGGAGAGGAGCTGGAGAGTTATGGTATGGTTTGGATTGGAATGGAATGCATGCACTGACCACTGCACCTATCTGTCTGTGTTAGGCCCTCTGAGAGCATTGGTGACAGACCACCCCGTCACCCTGTTCCCTCTTTCCTATAGCCATTCATCACAGTCTACTTTCTCTCTTCTTTTTTTCTCTCTCTCTCTCTTCTCATTTTCACTCTCATTTCTTCCTCTTGCTCCCTGTCAGCCTACCTTGTCTTCTGCTCCACACTGCTCTCACCGTTCTGTCTATTTTGTCTTTCTCACTTTCTCTCCCTCATTGTTTTTATTCTCTTTCTCACTCTCTCCCCCTCATATGGGTTCATATTCTCGCTCTCTCTCTCTTTTCATTTTTCCCCCCTTTCCCCCTCACTGACTGGCTCATTCAATCATGACTCCCAGTGGCTCTTGTTAGTCTGTGACCTCCAGGGGAGGGGACCTTAACTCCTAGATGAAGTGTACTTCCCATCCTCCCAAGGCTGTGTCATGCTGCCTCTAGTATCTCACTGCTTTGTCAAGTCTGTTTACACGTCCCTAGCATTTCACTGCTTTGTCAAGCTTTTTACAGTAGGGAACCATCTACTGTATATTTTGAATCCAGTGGATGAGCTCTAGTCTGTGCATGGGAAAGAAAGGTGTAGTTGTGCTACAGAAGCATCCAGGGTGACGGAGCATCAACACTCAGCTCAGCCACCAGCTAGCTACCAGGGCTTCTGCCAGCAGCTCAGCACTACCTATCCGCATATTTCACAGCTTAAATGGTCCGCTGGCCTGACAGACAAATAATGAGTATATGGATGCGGGGGCTGGACGGGGATAGGGAGGGATTGAAGGGGGGAGGGAAAAAATCTTGTCTATAAAAAAAAAAAAGTGAGGAGATGTTATGAGGGGGAGGTGAGGGTTGGGTACAGGTGAGGTGGGCAGGAGGGAAGGGGAGCGGGGTGGCGGCTGTCATCGTCCCCGGCGTGTCAGCAGGTGCTGGGCGGTCGGTCACTCGTCCTTGCCTTGATGGACTCTGGGAGGTAGCGAGGGGCCATTTACTGGCCCAGCCTGCCAGGCTGGGGGATTTCATGTCCCCGCGCTCGGCTGATTTATGACTACACCTGAAGGAAAGCAGGGGGGGGAGGGAGAGAGAGAGGGTGTGTGTGTGTGTGTGTGTGTGTATGTTAGACTGAGAACACATGAGAAAAGTTTATAAAACTGAAAGGGAGAGGGTGCGCGTGTGTGTTAATAAGAGAAAGGTGTGTGTGTGTGCGTGTTTGTGTGTGTGCGCCCGCACCATATTTTTCACTCCCATTCTAACCTGCTCTTTCTCCTGACCCGCCACTCCAGCGGCCCTCTGAAAGGCAATCTCACATAAAACCATCAAATAAAAAATTCATATTGATACTCTGTCTGTGTCTGTCTCTCTCTCTCTCTCTCCCCATCTATCCACCTCCAAGTCCTCCACATCAGCACCCTGGTGATGTACTGCCCACTGTCTAATATTAAAGTCTAGAACACAATAAAAGGCAGTCTAATCCTCTTCACCTCCATATCTTCTAAGCGGACCTCCTGCTTTTAGCGCTTCACTGTGTACTAGAAGCATTTCAATCATTGATTGCGGTGCTCTAAAAACACAAACCTCTATCCTGAGATTTTTATTTTGCAGTAAGAACGCACATTTGGATGTCTTTCTTGTGGGAAGAAATTTGTTTCCCCTTATTTCCGGAAACTCACCGATAGAGATTTGGATTGAATAGTGCTCTAGTGTATTCTACTGGTTTTCACATGTGGTAGTGGTACGTTTGTGTAGAGCAGTCTGTATGTGTGTCTCTGTCCATGGTCCTGTTCCGTTAGCCTGGTCGGGTGTGCAGTAAACATTGTCATTTGTGTGCATGTTTGTTTGCGCATTGTGGTGGCAGGTAGCCTAGTGGTTAGAGCGTTGGACTAGTAACCGAAAGGTTGCAAGATCGAATCTCCGAGCTGACAAGGTAAAAAGCCAACAAAAAAGACAAGGCAGTTAACCCACTGTTCCTAGGCCATCATTGAAAAAAAGAATTTGTTTTTAAATGACTTGCCCAGTTAATTAAAAATATGAAATCAAAAAATAGTTTCTGTATTTGATAGACCCAGAGCTGCCAAATACCAATTCTGTCTGTGTGTTAGAGAGGATCCCTGCGGTGTCATCAAGTCTCTCTCTGCTGCGGAGCTACCTGGGAACAGCTGTGAAAGGCAGCAAACATGAAAGTTCAAATCAAACTTAATTTGTCACATACACAGAATACAACAAGTGTAGACCTTACCGTGAAATGCTTACTTACAAGCCCTTAACCAACAATGGAGCTCAAGAAGAGTTAAGAAAATATTATCAAATAAACTAATAATAAAAAGAAACACAATAACATAACAATAACGAGGCTATATACTAGAGGTCGACCGATTAATCGGAATGGCCGATTAATTAGGGCCGATTTCAAGTTTTCATAACAATCGGAAATCTGTATTTTTGGACGCCGTTTAAAAAAAATTATAATTATACACCTTTTATTTAACTAGGCAAGTCAGTTAAGAACACATTCTTATTTTCAATGACGACCTAGGAACAGTGGGTTTAACTGCCTTGTTCAGGGGCAGAATGACAGATTTTTACCTTGTCAGCTCAGGGATTCAATCTTGCAACCTTACGGTTAACTAGTCCAACGCTCTAACCACCTGCCTCTCATTGCACTCCATGAGGAGCCTGCCTGTTACGGCCTGCAGTAGAAGCCCAGGTAAGTTGCTAGCTAGCATTAAACTTATCTTATAAAAAACAATCAATCAATCATAATCACTAGTTAACTACACATGGTTGATGTTATTACTAGTTTATCTAGTGTGTCCTGCGTTGCATATAATCGATGCAACGCTGGGGGATGATTTAACAAAAGCGCATTTGCGGAAAAAGCACAATCGTTGAAAGACTGTACCTAACCATAAACACCAATACCTTTCTTAAAATCAATACACAGAAGTATATATTTTTATACCTGCATATTTTAGCTAAAAGAAATCCAGGTTAGCAGGCAATATTAACCAGGTGAAATTGTGTCACTTCACTTGCGTTCATTGCACGCAGAGTCAGGGTATATGCAACAGTTTGGGCAGCCTGGCTCATTGCGAACTAATTTGCCAGAATTGTACGTAATTATGACATAACATTGAAGGTTGTACAATGTAACAAGAATATTTAGATTTAGGGATGCCACCCGTTAGAAAAAATACTGAACGGTTCCGTATTTCACTGAAATAATAAACGTTTTG
The DNA here is from genome assembly GCF_045791955.1 of Oncorhynchus clarkii lewisi. Lineage (NCBI taxonomy): Eukaryota > Metazoa > Chordata > Actinopteri > Salmoniformes > Salmonidae > Oncorhynchus > Oncorhynchus clarkii. The sequence goes on from NC_092168.1 coordinate 12,356,316, forward strand.
TTTTCGAAATGATAGTTTCCGGATTCGACCATATTAATGACCAAAGGCTCATATTTCTGTGTGTTATGTTATAATTAAGTCTATGATTAGATATTTGATAGAGCAGTCTGACTGAGCGATAGTAGGCAGCAGCAGGCTCGTAAGCATTCATTCAAACAGCACTTTCGTGCGTTTTGCCAGCAGCTCTTCGCAAGCACAACGCTGTTTATGACTTCAAGCCTATCAGCCTAATGGCTGGTGTAACCGATGTGAAATGGCTAGCTAGTTAGCGGGGTGCGCGCTAATAGCGTTTCAAAGGTCACTCGCTCTGAGACTTGGAGTAGTTATTCCCCTTGCTCTTTTGTGGAGCGATGGGTAACGCTGCTACGAGTGTGGCTGTTGTTGATGTGTTCCTGGTTCGAGCCCAGGTATGGGCGAGGAGAGGGACGGAAGCTATACTGTTACACTGGCAATACTAAAGTGACTGTAAGAACATCCAATAGTCAAAGGTATATGAAATACAAATGGTATAGAGAGAAATAGTCCTATAAATACTATATTAACTACAACCTAAAACCTCTTACCTTGGAATATTGAAGTGTCATGTTAAAAGGAACCACCAACTTTCATATGTTGTCATGTTCTGAGCAAGGAACTCAAACGTTAGCTTTTTTACATGGCACATATTGCACTTTTACTTTCTTCTCCAACACTTTGTTTTTGCATTATTTAAACCAAATTGAACATGTTTCATTATTTATTTGAGGCTAAATTGATTTGTAGTGATGTATTATATTAAGTTAAAATAAGTGTTCATTCGTATTGTTGTAATTGTCATTATTACAAATACATTTTTAAAAATCAGCCGATTAATCGGTATCTGCTTTTTTTTTGGTCCTCCAATAATCAGACTCGGTATCGGCGTTGAAAAATCATAATCGGTCAACCTCTATTATATACAGGGGTTACCGGTACCGAGTCAGTGTGCGGGGGTACAGGTTAGTTGAGGTACTATGCATAGATAATAAACAGCGAGTAGCAGCGGTGTACAAAACAAATGGGGAGGGGTCAATGTAATAGTCGGTGGCCATTTGCTTAATAGTTCTGCAGTCTTATTTCTTGGTGGTAGAAGCTGTTAAGGAGCCTTTTGGTTCTAGACTTGGTGCTCCGGAACCGTTTGCTGTACGGTAGCAGAGAAAACAGTTAATGACTTGAGCTTGGGCTTTCCTCTGACACCGCCTATTATATAGGTCCTGGATTGCAGGAAGCTTGGCCCCAGTGATGTACTGGGCCGTACGCACTACCCTCTGTAGCGCCTTACGGTCAGATGCCGAGCAGTTGCCATACCAGGCAGTGATGCAACCGGTCAGGATGCTCTCGATGATGCAGCTGTAGAACCTTTTGAGGATCTGGGGACCATGCCAAATCTTTTCAGTCTCCTGAGGGGGAAAAGGTTTTGTCGTGCCCTCGTCACGACTGTCTTGATGTGTTTGGACCATATTTGTCCGTTGGTGATGTGGACACCAAGGAACTTGAAACTCTGGACCCACTCCACTACAGCCCTGTTGATCAGATAGTCCACTATCAGCTCCTTTGTCTTGCTCACACTGAGGGAGAGGTTGTTGTCCTGGCACCACAATGCCAGTTCTCTGACCTTCTCCCTATAGGCCGTCTCATCATTGTCGGTGATCAAGCCTACCACTGTTGTGTCGTCAGCAAACTTAATGATGGTGTTGTTTGGCCACGCAGTCGTGGGTGAACAGGGAGTACAGGAAAGGACTAAGTACACACCCCTGAGGGGCCCCAGTGATGAGGATCAGCGTGGCAGATGTCTTGTTGCCTACCCTTACCACCTGGGGGAGCCCGTCAGGAAGTCCACTTACATTTGAGTGATTTAGCAGATGCTATTATCCAGAGCGACTTACATGAGCAATTAGGGTTAAGTGCCTTGCTCTAGGGCACATCAACAGATTTTTCACCTAGTTGGCTCGGGGATTCAAACAAGCGACCTTTCAGTTACTGGCCCAATCCTCTTAACCACTAGGCCGCGTTGCCGCCTTCAGAGAAGAATTCTCCTCTCCAACAAAATACTGTGGCAGAGCAGGATCTTTGAAAGTGGCTTATTTTTGGAGACATTTGTCAGAATTCTGCTAGTTTCTTCTGTCTTCTGTGTTTTTTTTCCTCAGAAAGGTTGTTTTGATTTAGCCTACAGGAAATTACAGTTAGATAGAGAGGTGATGGAATCCAGGTAAAAGGTGGCGTTATCTAAGTGCTATGTGCCTCGTTGCTCAATCAAAATAAAGAGCAAGCCATTTAGGGTGAATTACAATGTGGTGCTTCATGGAGAGAGCCCCTGACCTGAGCTTTCCTGTCATTGAACCAATAAAAAACAATCAAATTGTCAGTAGACCAATCACAAGCCATCACCTTGTCAGTGGATCAATCAAAAAACACCCTTTCATTGGGCCATTTACCCCTATGCCACTGCCAATGCTCCTGTAAGGCTGTAAATAATGTTCTGCTTTGTGGTTACAGGTTGCAGACCTTTTTTTCTCCTGTAAATATGCCCATAGAAATGTATACATTGAGCTTTTTCCATTATGGATGGTACTGTAGATGTGAATTGCAAACTTGTTGGACCTCTTTGCCTGTTGCCTTAAGGTATGAAGGAAGTTGGTTTTACCGGACAGAAATTAACTTATTTTCATGAACCTCAGCCTTCATGCTCTCTTCCTATTAAGTTACTCCTCCTCTCAATCCCCCATCACTCAACCTCCATCAGTGTTTGGCTGGACTGTTTGCCTCCCACTTTCTATCAGCGACAGGCCAGTCCTGCACTCGCTGTTTTAGGAGAGATAATGATTCTCTTTTACCGGGAATAGGATTGCATTTTCTATTTCTCTTCCCTCACTCCCTCCCACCCCTCTTCTCCATCCCCCTTACCCTCTCGTTTGTTCAGGCGGACGGGGCTCCCTCCACGGAAGCGCCATGCTATCACTCCACCGCAGAGAAAGCGAAGGATGAAAGACAAATCAAAACACCTTATTTCCCTCAGTCCCTCACGCTGTCGAGATTGAATTTGAGTTTTCTCATCTTTTCTCTCCCTCCCTTGGCCCAACCATCCACTCTGAAATACTTCTGAAACCAGCCACATTCACAACTTGTGGGATTGGGTATCATTTGGGCATGAGGATTAAAACAAAGAGGAGCACAATGCAACGCAAGAACTCAAACCCGACTGCATAATGATCTACGTGGTCAGCCGCACATCTTTAGCGTTGAGACTGAAGGGTATTTCACTGACGTTAACATTGTTCTTTACCTAAATTGTTATGGCAATTGTAGAACTTTGGAAGGAATCTCTCTTTAAAGAGCCACTGAACACACCGATTGGCACGTATGTGTTTTTGTTGCTCATTAGAAAAACAAGATTTTAGTCTTGGAGGTGTGTTTCCTGACCGATTCCGCGTTTGGTTAATGATGTTTGTCCCCCATGAGACACTGTAGACACCGAAGCCTTTTTCACTTTTTCAAAATACCCAGAATGATAACTTAAGAAATCTGTAGTTCATTTTGTGGTTTTTGCCGAGAATGTTTTAGTTGCGCAATTTTACATCTAACTAAGGTTGTTTGGTGCAGTATTTCTCAAGTAAAAAAATGTGTGACGTGTTGTCTTGTGTAAACAAAGTCTGAGCTGCTGGGCAGGTCTATCTCACTGTCTATGCTATTGGATAGAGACCAATCACTGCAGCTGTTCACACCATGTTAATGGCAATTGGACATCATGAAATCAAAACCCAACCTCCATTTTAGACACGACAAATTTTATGACCAAATTCATCCTATTTACACTTTGTAGTCAGTTTTGACACTAGAATAACGGCTTCTGACTTATATTGATGCCACATGGGCCATTTTCAAAGGGATTTGCTGCTTTTTAACGGCAGTTGCTGTTTAAATCTGGTATGGGAGTTGAGACCTGGTCAGGATACTCCTCTCTATTTCAATGGCTTTAATAGCCGCTGACCTGTGTGGAGCGGAAAGAAAAGCAGCTGGTTAAATGCAGCCTCTGTGATTTGACTGTGGGCAAACACAAAGGCCAAACACAAAAGCAGCTGTGCCAGTACTGGCTCTATCCAGGGCTGAGCTGACCAGTTACACACTCCTGGCCTGGCAATCTACAGCTGGCTACTGAGGCATGAAGAGACGCCGCTAATGTCCTAACAGACGTTTCCCTCAGATCATCTGCAGGTTGACTAATTATTTAGTGAGTCTCAATGACCAGTGACCAGACAGGCTTCTGGTTCTGCCTCAGTGATCACACAGCCCTAACTCACCACTGGATTTCATCCTGCCTTTCCCTCAGCCAGGTTTTTGTGAACGCTGTAGATGCACCGCTCGTAGATTGGCTCCGATCTCATGGCTGCTAACCGATTCATGAGCCAAGAGGCGAGGCGGCTCCGCGACCTCAAATCAAAAGCGACGGGTGCACGAGCCAGCCTAAATGGGCAAATCTACCAACCTGTAATATCCAAACAGGCATTTAGCGCTTAGACCTTCGAGTGGAATAGAATAGATGGTGGGGAGGTGCAGGAAGCAAGGGGGATCATTGGACGAAGGATGGACACGTGGCTGTAGTTTGGCTAGGCTACCTGAGACAAATGATCATCCCCCCCCCCCTACCCACCTTCCCCTCCCCCCAACGAACTCCCCTCCCCCAACTAACCCCCCCCCTTTCATTTTCAATTATGGGGCGGAATATGAGTCTTTAATAGGGTAATATTTGTGCTAGCCCATTTGCTGTCACCCACCATAAGGCAAGATTAATTAGGCCATTTAGTTTAGCTTAAGAAAGCGTCCGCTGTGAGGAATGGTGCATGGGACCAAGGCAGAGAGCTAGATTCAGCACAGTCTTCTCCCTGTCATACTTCATCACAGCTCGCTCTCTCTCTCCTCGGGGTTCGTCATGATTTCGGCACACCTGCCTCACTTTTCTTGTCTCTCAGCTGTTCTTGTCTGTGCTTGCAGAGTGACCGTGATCTTAGACTTCCGATCATGTGCGTATGTGTGTTTCCGGTTCCACTCACCTCTTGACTACTAGGGAGTTATTTTAAAGGCCTGTGTCTGTGCAAGGTTCTGCGTATTTGTATATTTTATACTATACTCTCGGAGAACTGGCTACTCGGGTGAATGGTGCTTGTTTAATAAAGTTAGATCAAAGCTGAATCAATGTCTGCAAGATCACATAATGATAGTTTTCTACGTAACAGAATGCCAAAAACGCACCTCATTCAGTCGTGAATGATAATCCTTCAAGTTTTACCGGTGAAACGTCCATCTGCAGACATTTGATCTCAATCGGTTTCATGGGGATATGCATTGTAAATATTTGTGAGATACAGGGTTGTTTCATTGTAGCCTACAGTGTTGTTTTGAATGATGTACAGTGAGCGAATGTTAGAGTAGGCGTTACCTGTAGCATAGCCTCCCTGTGTATTTTGTCTTACGATAACATTATACTTTGCTATTATATTTGGTTATGTTATGTGGACTACTATCATTATGGGATCTTGCAGACATTGATTTAGCTTTGATCTAACTTCATTTAACAAGCACCATTCGACTCAGTAACTTGTTCTCTAAACGTAAAATAGTGAATATACACCAGCGCAGAAGTCCGCCGAACTAACAATTCAGAAAAAGTCAGTTACGGAGAAATTTTTAAAGAAAAATTTGCATTGACTCAAAATGACTAAATGGATCATATCAAATCTTCTATGATATTTTCTAGTCGTTGAAGTTCTAGTCCAAGTGGTTCCACGGAAGGACAACTGTTCTAAATTTGTGGTACACAGAATTTCCCCCTTAGGTTACATAGATGCCCCAAGACTGACAACTAGCACATTGGACTGGAGAAAACTTGTTGGACTGGGGGGAAACTTGTTGGACTGGGGGGAAAACAAACTAGGATACAGAAGGAAACAAATCCCATAAGAGAATGTGATTATTAACGAAGAGCATTGTTTTCTAGACCAGAGACCAACTAACCACTCCCTTGGATGTTCATATCTGGGCCTGGATCTGGGCTATGTTCAAGATCAACACCACATCATTTAAGACTGGAATTGGAAGGTTGTTTCCCAATTTTACTGATGTAAACTTTGTGGTAATATTTTGGTCATATATTGAATATAATAAAATAAATCATCAAATTTGGTAACAAACAACCTTATAACAAATGCTACGTCAATTCATTTAAAAGGTTCTGAAAACATAGTTTTTCTTCGTTTTTGAACGTCCTCAGAGAAATAAATAATGACTGCTGATAGTAGATCATGTTCCTCTTGAGATATTTAGTGCTCACAGGTCACCCTTCCATTCTACTGCGTATTCTTGATCAGTGACATAAAGATTTCAGTATGATCTCAGTAAAGATCTGTGTATAGATTCCAGGTCTTTCCTTGATGACTGATTGCCAGAAGCTGCATTCACCTGCAGAGAACCATCTCGCACAAATACCAAGTGCATGAACCCAATTCTGCTCGGCTAGAAATCCATTGGCTTTGCTGTACTGTACAACTGTCTGTGTACTGTAGTGCATTTTCTACTGGAGGATAAATGGCTGTGTGTGTCACGCCCAACTAAAAGGCCTGTCCATGTCAATAGCTGTATATCTCCCGGCAGGCAGCTGGAAATGAGGTCTAATCGGACGGATATTAAAGTCACAATAGACTGCTCCCGACTATTACGACCTGTCAGCACCGGGCCCCCTCTCCTCTCTCGTCCAGATTAGTTTCCACCTCTGAATATTTATACACTCACCGTAAGCTTAACCTGGCTGTGTCATTTTCATCTCACCACACCGTGTGTGTGTGTGTGTGTGTGTGTGTGTGTGTGTGTGTGTGTGTGTGTGTGTGTGTGTGTGTGTGTGTGTGTGTGTGTGTGTGTGTGTGTGTGTGTGTGTATACATATGAATATTTAGATTTTTATACACTTTCAGCAGCCCTTGCCCGTAGGGAAGAGACCCTGACATTTCCCCAACATTTGGTCCCCTCTATTATAGTTATACTTGTTTGTGTGTGCACATGGGCCCGTGTGTTAGTTGTGGTGGAGACATATACAGTAGGTTGAGTTTGACTGACCGTCCCTTCCTCTCATGTTGTTCTCAGGTGGAGCCGGAGCTAGGCAGCCCCGGGCCCTGCAGAAGCTCTTCACTATGGACGTGGATGAAGAGGAGAACATGAGTGAGTCTGTCTGTCTCTTTGTCAAATTGTCTGTCTGGCTGTCCATTTGTTCCCTTAGCTGATCCCCTGCCTAGACACACACACACACACACACACGAAGGACACACACACAGTGCATATACAAAACTGCAGAACTCGATATTCCCACCACAAAAACTTTAATAAATGTCCTTGGATTCAACTTATATTGCTCTATGCACACCCTTAAAACATTTCAGCCTCCCTCACATATTCAAATTTAATTGGACATTTTTTGAAGGAATCTGAGCTCCAGCAGCCATGCCTATGAATTGAGTGTCTGTCCCTACATCCCCACCACTCTGAACAGACAGAAGAAAATGGCTGCCTGCCCTAATCCCATGATTAAATGGATGGTGACCATTGTAGTCACTCACCGGTTTCACACTGAAGACCTCTGACAATGTAACCTTAAGATCCTTCATTACAATCGGCCCGTTTCCGTATTTAGATTTCCCCTGATAAGCAGGTATGCAATGAAGTTCAATATCAATCCAACTCTTAGGGGACATTTTTCCAAAGCGCCAGCAACTGACTCAAGGCAGAGGGGAACATTTCATGGAGTTCTGATACTGGAACTGCTGTTGCACTATTTATCTCCAGACTTGTGAGACACGTTCAAGATAGCTACTGTACACAGAAATATTTCTCTGAGCAATGGAAATATGTCATTTACTTGAACACCAGGAGCAGTTCATCTATTTTTGTATACTCAGTCTTTGCTCACATTCGTACCAGCTGCATGCCGGTTTGAAAAACAGTGTTCCAAACATATTCTCACTGACATTCAGGATACTGTACATCGAGAGAGGCATAAGCCTAAAAAGATTATGAAAGTACTCCACTGAAATCGACGAGACGCTTCAGTCTTCTGTAGCTATACCGCAATAAAAGTCATTAAATATTAATTGACTCATCAAGTCAGCAATTTCATGTAATCCCATGACCACTCCTTTTAGCACTGCCAATCTTACTATGAACAATTCTTTGAATAATTCTCTGAAATTAATCCATCCATCAAAATAGATGAGAATGTCTCCTCTCCATGCTATATTTTTGCGTGATCATTTTCACAACCCGCTCCTATCAGATTCCCTTCTTTTTAGAAAATGGCAAAAGCCACTTCTTCATTTTACAGTATTCATGCCTTTGGTCATTCTCCTTTGTACTTGTTTCCACAACCATCCCACACACACCCTTGTTAAGATTCCTTCCTGCCTGGCTTGTGCATGGTTACCCCAGAGTCCATTATTCTGTGCTGTATGTACTCTGTATGTAACAATGATACTCCCCACTTCAAGACCTCCTCCCACTCAAACACATCCATGTTACACTAATATATAGTTGAAGTCGGAAGTTTACATACACTTAGATTGGAGTCATTCAAACTCGTTTTTCAACCACTCCACAAATGTCTTGTTTACAAACTATAGTTTTGGCAAGTCGGTTAGGACATCTACTTTGTGCATGACACAAGTCATTTTTCCCAACAATTGTTTACAGACAGATTATTTCAATTATAATTCGCAACTATCACAATTCCAATGGGTCAGAAGTTTACATACACTAAGCTGACTGTGCCTTTAAACAGCTTGGAAAATTCCAGAAAATTATGTCATGGCTTTAGACGCTTCTGATAGGCTAATTGACATCATTTGAGTCATTTGGAGGTGTACCTGTGGATGTATATCAAGGCTTACCTTCAAACTCAGTGCCTATTTGCTTGACATCATGGGAAAATCAAAAGAAATCAGCCAAGACCTCAGAAAAACAATTGTAGACCTCCACAAGTCTGGTTCATCCTTGGGAGCAATTTCCAAATGCCTGAAGGTACCACCTTCATCTGTACAAACAATAGTACGCAAGTATAAACACCATGGGACCACGCAGCTGTCATACTGCTCAGGAAGGAGACGCCTTCTTGTCTCCTAGAGATGAACGTACTTTGGTGCGAAAAGTGCAAATCAATCCCAGAACAACAGCAAAGGACCTTGTGAAGGAAACGGGTACAAAAGTATCTATATCCACTGTAAAACGAGACCTATATTAACATAACCTGAAAGGCCGCTCAGCAAGGAAGAAGCCACTGCTCCAAAACCGCCATAAAAAGCCAGACTATGGTTTGAAACTCCACATGGGGACAAAGATTGTACTTTTTGGAGAAATGTCCTCTGGTCTGATGAAACAAAAATATAACTTTTTGGCCATAATGACCATCATTATGTTTGGAAGTAAAAGGGGGAATCTTGCAAGCCGAAGAGCACCATCCCAACCGTGAAGCACGGGGGTGGCAGCATCATGTTGTGGGTCTGCTTTGCTGCAGGAGGGACTGGTGCACTTCACAAAATAGATGGCATCATGAGGTAGGACAATTATGTGGATGTATTGAAGCAACATCTCAAGACATCAAAATTTAAATTAAATTAAATTTAAATTAAAGTTTAAATTAAATTAAAGCTTGGTCGCAAATGGGTCTTCCAAATGGACAATGACCCCAAGCATACTTCCAAAGTTGTGGCAAAATGACTTAAGGACAACAAAGTCAAGGTATTGGAGTGGCCATCACAAAGCTCTGACCTCAATCCTGTAGAAAATGTGTGGGCAGAACTGACAAAGTGTGTTTGAGCAAGGATGCCTACAAACCTGACTCATTTACACCAGCTCTGTCAGGAGGAATGGGCCACAATTCACCCAACTTAAGTTAAACAATTTAAAGGCAATGCTACCAAATACTAATTGAGTGTATGTTAACTTCTGACCCACTGGGAATGTGATGAAAGAAATAAAAGCTGAAATAAATCATTCTCTCTACTATTTTTATGACATTTCACATTCTTAAAATAAAGTGATGACCCTAACTGACCTAAGACAGCGAATTTTTACTAGGATTAAATGTCAGGAACTGTGAAAAACAGAGTATACATGTATTTGACTAAGGTGTATGTAAACTTCCGACTTCAACTGTATATATTAACGCACATATGTGGACACATTGCATTTTGAGTGGAGGATATATATTAGTCTATATATAGAAGAGAATTGGGAATCACGTGAGAGCAGGATTGCTATGTTTTGTCTTGTTTCTGGGATGCATTTTAGTGTGCAGAAACTTGACGAACATCGCCACCTGTCAGAAGCTAAGGATTCTGTGTTGTTCAGGAGTCGTCGGAAACCCCAACAGAGCCTCACAATTTCAGAAACCTTTAGCCTCTTATGTAGTTCATCTCGTTTGAAAATGCATTAATATAATATATTTTGGTTTCATACTTTTGATTTTCTTAAGTAGAGCTCTGTGTTACCAAGAGGCAAGTAACAGATATCATAGAAATGAGGTTGTGTAAAGATGAGTGGATCTAAAAGCGTTCTGATCCTGGCACCAGATCTCAGGTTGGACCCTGCCATCCTCGTCAGACTTTGTTGACCTTACGGGAATGTGTCCTTTTTCCTTGCTGTTTTTTTTTTCTCCCTCCTTTTCTTTCCTTTCTGCCTGCATCTTATGATACCCAAACTCCACCTCGCACTCTTCCCTGCACCCTCCATCCTCCAACTAAACCCTTTCATTTGCACTGCCGGTTCTCTCTCCCCTGAGTTCCGAAAGGAGTAACCTATCAAGCCTTTGCTGGAGGATGTTATAAATGAAAATTTTGCCAACATTCCGTCCACTTTGCCAACAGGACCTGGTGATGTGTGCTCCTTACAATATTCTCCAGCTGCAATTCCACTATTATGAGCGCTAAAGCACTAGCTCAGCACTCTAGGATATAGCGCCAACCTATCATTAAGGCAGAAAGAACAGGTCATAACATCTGCCCATAAAGTAAAGATCAGTGTGTGCATATGCGTGTGTGCGTACCCCAACTCTTCCACATCTTCCCGCCTGACCCCTCCCTAAACTGACAAATATTAACCAAAACCCTCCCTGACAAAAAGGCCAGGAAACGCAAATAGTTCTCTCTTATGTAGAGGGAGGAACTCACTGTTTATGTTGTTAAGCTGGCCTGATTCTTACAATATTTCCGCATCACTGATTTCCCCATTGATGTAATAATTGCATGTACTGTATAGATGAAATCCCTCTTGCCATGTTATAAAATCCAAGAATGTACTGTCCTATCAATATTACAATTTATATTTATGACATGTGCTTCAGGCAATTTTTCTCAAACGTCATTTCTAAATGGATTTTCCTTTTAGATATATGTTTGATCCTTTGGGTTAAATGCATTATCAGTTAAGCCTCACTACCAAATAACGATAACACACATCACCAGGTCAGTTCCAAAGAGTGATATAGGAATCTATAAATTTTACATTTACAAGATCCTGCAACGAAGGCGTTGTAAGTTACTCTTTCTGGGCACCGCAGGTTCGAGCAGCACCGACGTTAAGGAAAACCGTAACCTGGACAACGTCTCCTCCAAAGAGGGGGCAGCTGTAGGCGAGCAGCTCCCCAATGGCAGTGGCGGGGGCAGCAGGAAGCGCCCCCTAGAGGAGGGCAACAATGGCCACACGCTGTCCAAGTTCCGGGCCAAGAAGCGTAAGAAAACACCGGGCCCAGTTCTACCAAAAAATGCACTTATGCAGCTGAATGAAATCAAGCCGGGGCTACAGTATAAGCTGCTGTCTCAAACAGGTCCGGTCCATGCTCCCGTGTTTGTCATGACCGTTGAGGTCAACGGTCAACTGTTCGAGGGCTCAGGTCCGACTAAGAAGAAGGCCAAGCTGAATGCGGCAGAAAAGGCCCTGCGCTCCTTTGTCCAGTTCCCCAACGCCTCCGAGGCGCACCTGGCTATGGGCCGGACACTGACGGTCAACACGGACTTCACATCCGATCAGGCCGACTTCCCAGACATGCTCTTCAATGGGTTTGAGACGCCCGCACCACCCGAGGACTCCTTTTACCTGGGATCCAATGGCAGCGGCTCCTTAAACTCGCTGGGAGAGTATCCTCTGCCCTCCACGCCAGGTGCTAACCTTGCCCAGGCACCGTTGCCCCCTCCCTCCTCCTTCACCTCAAACTCGAGCGGAAAGAATCCCGTCATGATCCTCAACGAGCTGAGGCCGGGCCTCAAGTACGACTTTGTGTCGGAGAGCGGTGAGAGCCACGCCAAGAACTTTGTCATGCAGGTGTCGGTGGACTCACAGCAGTTTGAGGGCTCTGGACGAAACAAGAAGCTGGCCAAGGCCCGGGCCGCCCAGGCAGCCCTCTCAGCCCTCTTCAACATGCAGCTGGACCAGACACCCTCCCGACAGCCCATCCCCAGAGAGGGACTGCAGCTCCACCTACCCCAGGTAAGTTCCCAAACCTAGGTCCCTCTGAACAAGCCAACTCTGCCCCCATTCAAGGCCCTTTTAAAACAGGACATAGAACATAGAATCTGCAGTCACTGACCATTTTTAATGGGAAAGTGTGTTTTATACTCTACATGTAATGTTTTCAGGCAAAGCAAAGGCATCAGAGCTTCCCCAGAAGCCAAAACACTTATGCAAGGCTTTCTCAAACACTGTTGTGATTTTGGATTTTTTTTTAAATGGGAGTGCATTACACATTTAGGAATATCTGGATATGTTTTGGTCAAAGAAAGCAATCTGCTGAGAATTTCAGTGTTTGAGAATAGTTCTTATGTCATACTTTAAACTGGGAAAATGTTCAATAGGCTTATGTGGTTTTAAAGCTCTGAGGACACAGAGGTATTTTCACTACTGTAATTAACAATATCCCTCTCTTGTTGATTTCAGTTAGATATCCTTTCTAGATATTACAAACGACAACATCTGAAAGCCTTTTTAATCGCAATGCGTTCGAGCGAATCTAAAGAATCCCAGTGTCAGTCGCATGCCTTTGCTACCTCATATCTAGAAATATTTTCTTCATGAAAGTCCCCACTGGAAGGTTCAGTTCTCTTGCCAATCATCGCTGGATTTGACATTCATTGAAAATGAAGATGAAATGATCAGGCCCGACGGACGATAGAAGATGAGACAGGATATGAAAATGTGCGGTGCTTCAGTAGTGAAACGGTTGCGTATACATGTGAGACATCTATTTACACATCTCCTAATTGGGCTCCCCTCATCGGCAGCTGAGATAACACCTCTATCTTATTTAGCATCGCCTTTTTTTTGTGTGTGTTGAAAAAAACAATATTGGCTGTCCAGGCTATTTCGTACCTAGATGTGGGACCTATTTAAGTTGAAGCACTGTCAGGGCTTCTTAGAGTTAGGGTTAATTCCATAGGAAACTTGAAATACAATTATTTTAGTTAAGTCATGTTTTACATCACTTGTTTAGCCTAAATAAAAGCCCTGTTTCTGAAGATGTTGTCTTTAACACTCTTGTATAAGAGAAACACTTTCGATATCGAATGTGATTTTATTTCAAATGTAATATGACGACCGTGGTTAGGGCTAGGGCTCAGTAACGGTTTATTGGGGTGCTGTGGCTGGAAGTCAGACTGCATCTAGATCCACGCCCTCCCTTAGGCTGGATTTGCACTCCACTAGGCGTGCTCCGTAACCACTTTGTGACTTTCACACGGAGGGCTCGGCTCCACACTGAGTTTTGTTACTTGGAATGCTTGGTGGAGTGTAAACCCAGGCGTAAAGGTGCTCAAAGAAGGTCTCCCTTTCCAAAGACTGTCAATATCCTAGCGCTGGTTCAGTTTTATATGAATTGGGGAGTGAGGATGGGGATTGGTTTGGGATTTTTCATCACATAAGTGACTGTCAAAGTCGTGCCAGTGCGTGCAGAGATAGTGCCGTCTGGACAGGAAAGCAGCTTGTGGGGCACACTGTCAACGGCTTCAATTGTCTCCCCCCCACCCACTTTCTTTCTTTACTCTCCCTCCACTTGTCATCGGTCTGCTTCCTTCAACCCGGGCAGCTCGTGTCAACGATGCTGCACCCACTAATTGGTCTATTAATTCTCTGTCGGTTAATATTTATTAAATGTACCTTCAGCCCAGCTGAAGCGGTCGCTCCATATGGACGGGGGCTAATTGGAAAATCAGGAAAACATGAGTGATAGAGTACTTTTTTATTGCCAGAATGGAATTGTTTCACTGTTTTTGGCTGTCTGTTTTGTTCCACGACGGATAACACAGACGTCCACGCGTTTCAGTGCTGCCTGCAACCAATTCCCAGAAGTCAAATTATCCCACTCCAACTGGGTGACTCTGAAGTACTGGGGAAGTAATATTTGGACTAATCTTTTTAATTTGTGCCTATTCAGCCGTCGCCTCTCCTTGGCTGTAATCATTTTCCTCTGTATTAGTAAATGGATAAAAGCGAGCAAAAGGAACGGCCACTGTCAAGGAAAAGAGATGCATTAAGTCCATTCGAGGTTCCTGCTGAGATTCGATTCTATATATGCCCACTGTATAAGACTTTTGGCTCAAATGAGGACAACTCACATTTCTATCCTTAATATTCTATGTAGATAGCTGCTCGTCGAACATCTCATTCCAAAATCATGGGCATTAATATGTAGTCGGTCCCCCTTTTGCTGCTAAACAGCCTCCGCTCTTCTCGGAAGGCTTTCCACTAGATGTTGGAACATTGAAGCAGGGACTTGCTTCCATTCAGCTACAAGAGCATTTGTGAGGTTGGGCACTGATGTTGGGCGATTAGGCCTGGCTCGCAGTCGGCTTTCCAATTCATCCCAAAGGTGTTCGATGGGGTTGAGGTCAGGGCTCTGTGCAGACCAGTCAAGTTCTTCCACATCGATCTCAACAAACAATTTATGTATGGACCTGGCTTTGTTCACAGGTGCATTGTCATGCTGAAAGAAGAAAGGGCCTTCTCCAAACTGTTGCCACAAGGTTGGAAGCACAGAATCGTCCAGAATGTCATTGCATGCTGTAATGCTGTAGTGTTAAGATTTCCCCTCCAATTTTCCACCGGAACTAAGGGGCCTAGCCCGAACCATGAAAAACAGCCCCAGACCTTTATTCCTCCTCCACCAAACTTTACAGTTGGCACTATGCATTGGGGCAGGTAGCGTTCTCTTGTCATCTGCCAAACCTGATTCGTCTGTCGGACTGCCAGATCGTGTGATTCATCACTTCAGAGAACGCTTTTTCACTGCTCTAGACTCCAATGGCGGCGAGCTTTACACCACTCCAGCCGATGCTTGGCATTGCGCATGGTGGCCTTAGGCTTGTGTGATGCTGCTTGGCCATGGAAATCCATTTCATGAAGCTCCCGACAAACAGTTCTTGTGCTGACGTTTGGAATTTGGTTTGGAACCTGGTAGTGAGTGTTGCAACCAAGGACAGAGGAGGCAGCTCTAGCAGGGCATAATTTTTTTTAAACTGACTTGTTGGAAAGGTTGCATCCTATGACGGTGGGTGCCACGTTAAAAGTCACTGAAAGTTTTCAATAATGTCTGTCTATGGAGATTGCATGGCTGTGTGCTTGATTTTATACACCTGTCAGCAAAGCCGAATCCACTAATTCAAGAGGTTTCCACATACTTTTTTGTATATAGTGTATGTGAATACACTGACAGGTGACGACTAGTGCTTGAGGGTCTATAATGTCTACTCTGCTTAGTAAGTCCACATGGCTGACTCTGGCATGTGTGCGTGTGGTGGAATATGATGAAGTTGCCCCTAGATGCTGGTCTTAGGTTTAAGTAAGAGCTTTGATGTTTAAAGATTTGGAAAGGATAAACTATTTCCAAACAGGCAGCCTGTACCTGAAGCCTGTGCTCGTTGTGTTGCGTGTCTCACCTCTACAGGTTCTCGCCGACGCCGTCTCTCGCCTGGTGGTGGACAAGTTCAGCGAGCTGACGGACAACTTCACCTCGCCCCACGCGCGACGGAAAGTCCTGGCGGGAGTTGTCATGACAACAGGTACGCTTTATCACTCCGTCTAATGGGAAAACTGGACGTTCTCCACCCTCA
This sequence comes from Oncorhynchus clarkii lewisi, assembly GCF_045791955.1. Taxonomy (NCBI): domain Eukaryota; kingdom Metazoa; phylum Chordata; class Actinopteri; order Salmoniformes; family Salmonidae; genus Oncorhynchus; species Oncorhynchus clarkii. Next base: position 12,372,463 of record NC_092168.1, read on the forward strand.
GAGCGTTGCTGTTTCCGCAGAACACTACACCACTAAATTTGTACAGGCCATAAAACCCCAGCCATTCTGTCAGCAGGAGGCTAATGTGTGTAGATGGGAGGAAATGAATCTTCTTAGCATCACCTGTCAATCAGGGTGCACATCAAAATCTTCCTTTTGAGGGGTCCATGTCCATGACTGGTGCTGCTGTTTATCATTGGCTATGTAAGCCTAATTTACCCCATACAATTTACAAAAATGTAATTTCACGAGTACACACATGCACATATTTCTAAAAACCTACATGTCCCTTATCAAAAACACAATAAAATGTCAATGAAATGGAATAATGGTAGAAAAGTAGAAACAATAAACACAAATGGCTTTTTATTGAATGTAAAGGTGAATTTTGAACTTCTCTGATCCCCACTCCCAGGCACAGACGTGAAAGAGGCCCAAGTGATCTGCGTCTCCACAGGCACCAAGTGCATCAATGGCGAGTACATGAGCGACCGCGGCCTGGCACTCAACGACTGCCACGCAGAGATTATCGCCCGCCGCTCGCTCATCCGGTACCTCTACGCCCAGCTAGAGCACTTCCTAAGGTGAGAAGTTAGGCCATTGAAAACACAAACACACAAAATGGCTCCCATTTTGATTAGAGTCTTGTTTGTTGAAGCCTTCAGTGGATCATGAAGTCCTAGTAAAAAATGAATTTGTATTTAGTTGTAAAATTGAGTTCACTGTTGCAATGTTGCTTCAATTGCAGCATGGCATTCCTTTTTTTGTTCTTGCTTCAGCTGATTTCTTTTAGTTGTTTTTATTTTCTGTGACATTTGGAGCCACTGCCAACACTTTGCACCCCTCCCCCCTTTCACCCTCTGTCTCCTAGCAACAACAAGGAGGAGCAGCAGAAGTCTATTTTCATGCGCTGTGACAAGCGTGGCTACCGGCTAAAGGACAACGTCCAGTTCCACCTCTACATCAGCACCTCGCCCTGCGGAGACGCACGCATCTTCTCGCCGCATGAGGCCGGCATGGAAGGTATGAGGCGCACCCTCCTCCCCACTTACCTGTGACAGTAGTAGATGTTACCAAACCTCTTGTTGACCCTTCTGTGCCACAATGTACAATGATGGCATGATTCCTGCCTTCTTCATCAGGTGCATATGTCAGGCTGTCCAGCGCCTGCACAATGCTTTTCGATGTGAATGCGTTCTGCCCTTAAGTTTATATGAAGCCTAATTATCTTATACTCATTGAGACATTTGTGATACACCTTCATATAAACACGGAAACAGCATTTCCGACCATACTCTTCTTGCTCTTAACCGAATGCAATTCGCTGAACTATCTCTTAAATGCAAGGCTTATTGTGATTCACTCATTGATTCCATATGACTGTAAGCTTATAATGTCAATGGCTTAAATTTCGATGCTACGTGAACATGTACATATAGGGCCGTTCCATTAGTTTTGGTGGCATGCCATCTTTAGTGACCTTGTCCCATGTGACAGCCAGACTCAATCAACCCCCACGTCAGCTCAGTCTCCATTCCCCTCACTTAGCTGGCTGACACATTTTCTTATTTAATCTTACGCTTGTTGAGAATTCCATATCGGAGCTTGTTTATTTTATTCAATTAACTCCTGTATGTTTTCCTCTTATGCCTGGTTTCATTTAATTAGAATTTCATTTTGAATGTCCAAATGCGTATTACAAACCCATTTCAACAAGTCTATTAATTAGTGGATCTTTGTCCATGTTTCCTCTCTCTCTCTCTCTCTCTCTCTCTCTCTCTGTCGCTCTCTTCCTCTATCTCTCTCTCTCTCTCTCTCTTCCTCTCTCTCTCTCTCTCTCTCGCTCTCTCTGATTACTCCTCTTTATATGTCACATATAAATGCTTCTGTCACATTGTTTCCCGGCATACGCAAAAACACAAAAGGAAATACCCTTGTACAATTAGCCAGTGGATTGATTAGGCTTGTTAGCTTTTTGAATTACTTTCCAACATGTAGAAATGCTGTGATTAATAACAATGAAGTTGTATTTAAAGTTATTGTCTTTTGTACCCTTCGCACTGTCGAGATGATTTGGTGTCACATGCCCTAGAAGACCACAATGGAAACAAGTATCTTGACTTTTTTGTGTATGTATCCTCAACAATTTTGGTATATGCATCTTTTGCCTGGTGTAATATTTGATGCATTTTAAATTGTCACATTACATTAAATGAAATCTGCTGTGTTAAGAGTGTACAGGCGGCCAGGATTGCTTATATATTGCTGGTGCTGATCATCAATGTCTTATTGACCGCATTCATGAAAATGTTGATTTTATGTGATACATTTCAAAGAAAATACAGAAACTGACTGAAACTGGTTTAGAGTTAATCCATTCATCCATCTGTCTTCTCCTTGTCCCCCTCCCACAGACCAAGGAGACCGCCACCCCAACCGGAAGGCACGGGGCCAGCTGAGGACCAAGATAGAGTCTGGGGAGGGGACCATCCCTGTGAGGACCAGCAACACCATCCAGACATGGGACGGGGTGCTGCAGGGAGAGAGGCTGCTCACCATGTCCTGCAGTGACAAGATCGCAAGGTAACATTTCCTCACATATCCTCCTCCAAAGCCGGCAAGATTGTGAGACACAATCATCATGTACATTTGCAAATAACAAAAATTACAAATCAACAATTTAATTATCAACAATTTAATTGGACATTAAACAGAGTTTATATGAATTTGACTCTAATTCTTGCCCGGTATTTGCACTTGGAAGTGCAATCCTTACAGTCAGTAAGCTGCTGTTGTGGTAGATACAGCTGTAGTATATAACCAGAGTTAGGCTATTGGTCTCTGTGTTAAGGTGTCTGTTAAGTCGTTATTAGTGCAGGGTGCGGATTCACCCATAAAGTTACGGTGGTGTCTGCCAATGTGTGCCGTGGTAATGTCACGGAAATAGACAGATAAAGAGGTGTCAAGACTTATAAAACACACACACACACAAACTCTGTCTTCCTTCAGTGTGCTGTGACAGCGGGCTCTGGCATATCTACCCGCTACCCCAAAGAACTTCACCTACACACACAAGAACACACACACACACACACACACATATCATGCATTGATGTAGAGTATCTGTCAGCCACTTCCACCCATATAGCAGACTCAGCGTTACCTCTTTAATGCATATGAATCACTGATGTATATTAACCCTGTATTGCTGATTCTATGTATTGGCCAGTGAGAGGCTTTGAAGACACCACTCGGCCGTATTGGCACTCCCCAGAAGAAGTTGGGTCATGCCTAGATCGCATACAGCTTTTGTCAAATTTGACGTCAAAAGTTTAATTATTTTTATATTTTAGATAACCCTAACCCTTTTCCTAACGTTAACCTAATTATCCTTACCTGCAACGTTAATTCTCCTAACCTTCTGTGTAAGTTCTCCGAATCCTGCTACGAAAAGTCAATTTTGACAAAAGCTGTATACCTTCTAGACAAAACCAAGGAGCAGGTTTTGAATGGAATTCTACAGTATTTCAATTAAATGTTTCAAGGACAAAATGACATGTATTTAAGTATGTTTTTGTTGTAGTGGAGACAGTAACATTAGTACTTTCAACAAATTATACTTTAAGGAAAATATTTGTATGTATTTCTTAATCTTTTATTTTTATGTTAGCTCACATAATAAATATAATTATGCATTAAGATGTCTGTAATAGAATAAAAGTGGCAAAAACAAATGTTACATTAATAAATGCATTTCTATAGCTTCCAAAATATTTTTTTATGAAGGTGGGGATGTGTCAAGATGGAGGCACGATGGCTTTAAAACAGCGCCCTCTGATAGTCATCTAGTGTACATATAAATCATTGATAGGAAAAGCTTAATGCTTGATTAATAACGGTTTGGTCAAACTAGTTATTGATGTACTTCTGTAATTGCAATCATTTAGTGTGTTTTCAGCTAGTTTTGTTTAGATTGGCCTATGATAGAGTGCAGAAATTACATCCAAGTACAACAATAATATTGTACAAATTATTAATGGAGGATTGCAAAGTTGTGTAGAGGCCTGGTTTTCTAGAGCAGTTAGTTGTTTTATACAGTACCAGTCAAAAGTTTGGACACACCTACTTATTCAAGGGTTTTTCTTTATTTTTACTATTTTCTACATTGTAGAATAATAGTGAAGACAACACAACTCTGAAATAACACAAATGTAGTAACCAAAAAATGTTAAACAAATCAAAATATATTTGAGATTTGAGATTCTTCGAAGTAGCCACCCTTTGCCTTGATGACAGCTTTTCACACTCTTGTCATTCTCTCAACCAGCTTCATGAAGAATGCTTTTCCAACAGTCTTGAAGGAGTTCCCACATATGCTGAGCACTTGTTGACTGCTTTTCCTTCTCTCTGCGGTCCTAACTCATCCCAAACCACAGTCACCCAACCTCAAATAGGTTGAGGTCGGTGACTGTGGAGTCCAGGTCATCTGATGCAGCACTCCATCACTCTCCTTCTTGGTCAAATAGGGCTCCCGAGTGGCACAGCGGTTTAAGGAACTGCATTTCAGTGCTAGAGGCGTCACTACAGATACCCTGGTTCGAATCCAGACTGTATCACAACCGGCCGTGATTGGGAGTCCCATAAGGCGGTGCACAATTGGCCCAGCGTCGTCCGGGTTTGGCCGGTATAGGCCGTCATTGTAAATAAGAATTTGATCTGAACTGACTTGCCTAGTTAAGTAAAGGTTAAGTAAATAAAAATAGCGTTTACACAGCCTGGAGTTGTGTTTTGGGTCATTGTCCTGTTGAAAAACAAATGATAGTCCCACTAAGCGCAAACCAGATGGGATGGGGTATCGCTGCAGAACGCTGTGGTAGCCATGCTGGTAAAGTGTGCCTTGAATTCTAAATAAATCCCTGACAATGTCACCCGCAAAGCCCCTCCCCACACCATCACACTTCCTCCTCCATGCTTCACGTTGGGATCCACACATGCGGAGATCATCCATTCACGTACTCTGCATCTCGCAAAGACATGGTGGTTGGAAGCAAAAATCTCAAATTTGGATTCATCAGGCAAAAGGACAGATTTCCACCAGTCTAATGTCCATTGCTCGTGTTTCTTGGCCAAAGCAAGTCTCTTCTTATTATTGGTGTCCTTTGGTAGTGGTTTCTTTGCAGCAATTCGTGAAGACTTGATTCACACAGTCTCCTCTGAACAGTTGATGTTGAGATGTGTCTGTTACCTGAACTCTTTATTTGGGCTGCAATCTGAGGCTGGTAACTTTAATGAACTTATCCTCTGCAGCAGAGGCAACTCTGGGTCTTTCTTTCCTGTGGCGGGCCTCATGAGAACCAGTTTCATCATAGCGCATGATGGTTTTTGTGACTGCACTTGAAGAAACTTTCAGAGTTGACTGACCTTCATGTTTTAAAGTTATGATGGACTGTCATTTCTTTGCTTATTTGAACTGTTCTTGCCATAATATGGACTTGGTCTTTTACCAAATTGGGCTATCTTCTGTATACCACCCCTACCATGTCACAACACAACTGATTGACTCGAACACATTAAGAAGGAAAGTAATTCCACAAATTGACTTTTAACAAGGCACACCTGTTAATTGAAATGCATTCCAGGTGACTACTGTACCTCATGAAGCTGGTTGAGAGAATGCCAAGAGTGTGCAAAGCTGTCATCAAGGCAAAAGGTGGCTACTTTGAAGAATCTCAAATATGAAATCTATTTTGATTTGTTTAACACTTTTTTGGTTACTACATGATTCCATATGTATTATTTAATAGTTTTGATGTCTTCACTATTGTTCTACAATACAACAAAAAAATTATAAATAAAGAAAAACCCTGGCATGATTAGGTGTGTCCAAACTCTTGACTGGTACTGTAGGTGATAGCACTTAGTTTCTAGTAGTTATCCTGTACATCCCACTTTGTTCAGGCCCAGTCTTATTGGATTCAGGCTATATCAGGGGCAGCTGAATTGATGGGGTCCAACCCGGGTGTTTTCGCAGTCAGCCCATGACCCTGCTCACTGTCCACAGTCAAGGCGCAGCTATCTATCCCTCCCCATTAATGTACGATGCAATCTACTCCGTAACTCTCCCTCCTAGTCCCTTCCTCCAATTTCAATGCCAACAGGAGTGTCACACACCTAATGTTTTTGATCAAGCATTAATGGCCTTGCTATTATACTATGTAACTCGAGATGACAGTATACAGGTAGCATGTGCACTAACAGCTAACCTAGCTCATAGCCCAATTAGAGCAAGGCATAGAAAGTGTCACCACTTTACAGCACAGAACAGACTACCCTCCACTTGTTCTCTACACAACAGGTCCTCTCCTAACCTAACCATTGCAACTAAATGGTGAGGTGGAGAAAAAATGCCCCTCCTGCCATCTCTTCCTGTACGAATGATTAATGACTCGGCGATGGCTATTTACCTAAATGCACTAGCGCTGTTTGACTTAGCCCTGCAATTTCAGTGTGTTTTTTTTTTTACACCTTTCTCCTTGGATTACATGGCCTGCCCGGCGGCGCTAAGGTGATGGAGGTCTAGTTTACGGCTACTGGCTCATTAGAAGTGTTACTCTCCAGAGTTGCTTTTTCTTTGATAAAATAATTGATTGTGAAGCCCCAATCACTTGAGCTTGATCGCCACTCTCCCTTTAGAACACTGAAGTGTGTGTGTGTGGTGCGTTGGTGGGGGAGTGGGGTGTGTGTGTGTGTGGTGCGTTGGTGGGGGAGTGGGGTGTGTGTGTGTGTGGTGCGTTGGTGGGGGAGTGGGGTGTGTGTGTGTGTGGTGCGTTGGTGGGGGAGTGGGGTGTGTGTGTGTGTGTGTACATGTGCATGCGTGTTTTTGGAAAAGAGCAGTGGTATGTTTTGTCTGATTATGTTTTTTGATTGTGCACCCCAGAGCCTCCATGGCCACTGAGTTTAGCAGCTATCACAAGGGGCAAAATCACGTAAATCAAATGAGGTGGGTGGGTAGATGGACGGAACAACAGTAATGATACAGTCCAACTATCAACCCCCCCGTCGCATATGGAAGACGTCCCTGCCGGGGGCTACTGGAAAACGAGTGGTCTCCGAGACTCATGTCTTGACTGCGATTCTAGTCGGTGGCTTAATTTCACACACTCTCACACACACACTGCCTCGGGTCAGAAGGAGACAGGAGCGGCAGTTATCAAAGCTGTTTGTCAGGGTCTTGTTTCTGTCATCTGGTAATGGTCTGCCTGTGTGTGTCCTCTTCGAAGTCGTCGCTCGCCAAGGCAATTGGTATAGCCTCATAGAGCGTGTGGAAGGAAATGTATGGGAAAGATGGGACGGCTAATGTAACAACATAGAATGTAGGGTGACATAAATGCAATTGGATAGTTCAGAGCAGCCATTCCTATGTGTGTGTTTGTGCGGGAGTGTTTGTGTGCGTGGATGCGCATTTGTGTGTGAGTACGTTTTTGTGTCTTTATGCGTGCATGTGTGTATGTGTATGTGTGTACTTATGCGTGTGTGTCCCTCTGCTGCAGATGGAACGTGCTGGGCATCCAGGGATCTCTGATGAGTTACTTCACGGAGCCCATCTACTTCTCCAGCATCATCCTGGGCAGCCTGTATCACGCAGACCACCTCTCCCGGGCTATGTACCAGCGCATCGCCGACATCGAGGACCTGCCCCAACAGTTCAGCCTCAACAGGCCTCTACTGAGCGGTCAGTACCCTTCACCTTTAAACTTCGACTCCTTTACTTCTTTGCCCCCCCGCCGCCAATACTCTAGCGCCTAGACTCTCATGCGCTCAGGGTCGTGTTCATTTTGGGGGACGCAACAGAACATGTTTTAAAACGTTTTGCCACAGAAAACAAAAAACGAGTCGAAGGTAGTCCCTTCCTGTTTCAGTCCCTCCCCGTTTTTCACCCGTTTGGTGGTTAATGCCCATGACACGGGCGTAGACTCTCATGCCAAAGAACACTCCACGCTAGAATAACTCAAGTGCCACCACATGCACATTCAAACACTCCAATACTTTCAACACTTTGCTTAGGTGGCTAGGAGGAGGCTTAGTTGGCCTCTTGTCTGTTTCCTCACGCTTTCTCTGTGAAGACCAATGCAACCGGACACTGTGACTCCATGGGCAAACCCACAGTAGGCACAAGGGTAAACACCAATCATGTATAAATGTCTACGGTAAATACCCAGCAGGACTGTGGGTAATCACATAGATGGGTCACCTACCGTAGTCTTATTGAAACACTGCAGTTGTCATCTGAGGTGACATTTACTTACCCTTCCTGTGTGAGTTTGGATAACTTGATGCCCTTTGTGCCAAATCGGTGGAATCCATGCAGCCATTTGTTATAAGGTCAGATCTGTTTAGATACTCTCAAAATGTTTATTTGACTCCAGGATTTTTCTTTGTGATATTTCATTATATATCCCTTTGTCAAGTTGTTTTGTGGCATTTGGAACCGGCTATGCGTTCTATAGCACATACAGCTAAAATAAAGTGCATTCCCCCTTCCATCCCACTGTCCAAACCACCTCCTACACCTGTTGTCAGGGTAGGGGCTAAGGCAGGGTGAGGGCTACCTAGTAACAGCATATTGTCCTTTATTTTCCATTGCACGGCGCTTTGAAATGTGTTTCTATGGTGTGCCTGAATGAACATGGCCCTGATCTCCCTCCAGATCTCACACAATGCAATAGCTGTCCCAACTGGTGCGCTCAACTTCCTTCCCGCCTACCTAACCCTCTCTCCTCTTCCTCCTCCTCTCTGTCCCCTCCGATGACTCCCTGAACTGCAGGTAAAGAGATAATGGGAGGGTTATTAACTTTTTTTCCGCTTTAGGGAGTTTTGCCGTGAAGGAGCTTTGCGCTGTGGACGCTCAGCATTTAGCCCTTTAAATCATAATCCCCCAGCCAGGCAGCCCAGTGCACTGCAGAAGAGAAAGGAACCGAGGCGTTTAACACCCTCCACTGAAAGAAGGATTTATGCCGCCAATCTATCTTCTCTCTAGGCCTCTGCTTGGAGGAGCACATGTACTGTAATAGAGGCTTTATCCCAAACACACTAGGTGGACATTGTAGCATCATGTTTTGATGGGTATTTTGTTAACGCTATCTCTGACAGATGCTGCTAGGACAAAGACTGTACAAAGACTCGCGACTTTGACCCGTCGTGCCCTCGCTTGTGGAGCGACGGCTCGGGTTAACCACGATGAGAAGCCTTCACCAAAACCTGAAGAGTCATATGCTTTCTTTCAGAGCGAATGCCTTGCTCTCAGAAGGATAAAGCGGGCATGAGTCACATTTGCGGGTTGGTTAGACTTGCGTGCTTGCTTTTAGAAAGGGGAGTTAACTTTTAGAGTTAATGCCTGGGCTCGTCATTGAATCCCATTGGCTCAGCCTTGCATGCTCACTGTTAGAAGGTGGAATTAGAGCTGCTGAGTGAGTGGCTATCTATGATTCCAGGCATCAGCAACGCAGAGGCGAGGCAGCCGGGCAAGGCGCCCAACTTCAGCGTGAACTGGGCAGTGGGCGACCAGGCGCTGGAGGTCATCAACGCCACCACGGGCAAAGACGACATGGGGCGCGCCTCGCGCCTCTGCAAGCACGCCCTCTACAGCCGCTTTATTCGCCTGCACTCCAAGGTACGGAATGGTTTGACACACACACACCACAACTGTTCTCCTTGAATTAGTGTTTATGACTATCAGCACTACTCACAGAGGGTGTGGGCAGCATTAAGAGCAGCTGAAGCACAGATCAAGTGGTTGTACGTTTATGCACTGTACAAGTTGCTCCTCAATATCCTATTCAAAGTAGTCTTCTGCGTATCTCAACATCTGTTTTGCTCCCCTCCCCACGCCAGTTGTCATCCACACTGAGGATCAAGGTGTCCAAGCCCAGCTCGTACCACGACGCCAAGGAGGCGGCTGTAGAGTACCACAACGCCAAGCAGACGCTGATCAAGGTCTTCCACAAGTCGGGCCTGGGGGCCTGGGTGAAGAAGCCCATCGAGCAGGACCAGTTCTCCCTCAACTCCTGATCGGGCAATTAGGGGGGAACCTCTTCACTCAACCCAACCCACCGCACCCCAACCCCCCTCTCTAGACCTGAGAGTGGCTCTTCGAATCTACCAGCCACTGAGACTTCACGTGTGTGCGTGTGCGTGTGTGTGCGTACATGCGTGTGTGTGTGTGTGTGTATGTCTGTCTGAGTGTGTGTGTGAGAAATAATGCACGTGGTTCTGGCCTCCTTCCTCCGTCCCCAATCACTCTGCTCTCATTCCTCATCGCTGTGACGTCATCACTTGCTGTGTCTGTCTGTTTGTTTTAAACCAACTAAAATTCAAATACCTTTTTATGTCCTTATGGACATAAAAATGTATGGTATTTTAAACTGGAATCCTTTTTAGTCTGTTTTTTTTTGTAAAATTTTACATGAGGTTGTCCATATACCATGTAGTTACTATATAAGTACTTCTGTAACTAGAATGTACAATGATTGGCCGGATTCCATTTCTGTCATTCAGTTAAATGTAATTTCACTTGGAAACCCAAATGCCGTATGACTTCATGGTCTATTTTTTTACGTATTGTGAGATTTGACCTTTTCTTTTCCTATTTTATTACATTCTTGCCCCTGTATTAAAAGCACATAGGACATGATGCTAAATACTCATCCAAAATGGTGGTTACAGTCATTGAATCATCATTCATTTGAAATATTCTCTTGTGAACATTTTACGCTTATTTATTTATTTGATGACGATGTTGGTCACCATTCCCATTCCTATTCCATACTTGAACAGGGGCCCTGGTGGAGGCTGTCGATGATTCCCCTCGAGTCCTTTGGCCTAGGGAGTTTAGGGGATTGGGTAGGCGCTGCACGTTTTTTCTTATTGACTTAAGCCATGGCTTTGCATGGGAACTGTCTCCGAGGTCTGCAGAGCTGATTTGGTAGGCAACCACCAGGATCTCCTCGAGTGAATTTTGAATGCCAGCATCTTATTTCTGCACAGGCAGCTTCAAATCATTTTTCTCTCTTTGTATGTGTTTGTTTTTGGGGAGGGAGGGGCTTTGTTTTTAGAATTGAAACTTTTGACTCTTTTTTTTTTGTGAGGATTGAAGGATTGCACTGCAACTGAATAATGACAGGAATTAAGTCTTTCCATCAATGACACTGCATAGGAGCTACATTACACCTTCATAAGCATGAGCCTCATGGACATTATGCATCCATGCCCTGGGCATTTATAAATGCTTATGTTAACAACCTCAGTTTGATATGTCATGGTCATGCTACACAATACAAGTAAGGTGACATAACACATCTTGTGTCAATCTAGGGTTGTTATGGAGGTGTAAAGTAGTCCATATGTCATGTCATTCATAGAGAGCTGGGAAGAGCTTATGTCATCATTTAAATACCTTTTAAAGGCCCAATGCAGCCGTTTTTATATCAATATCAAATCATTTCCGGGTATCAATTAAGTACCTTACTGTAAAGATTTCTTTTAAACAAAAAACAAGAATTTTGTTGGACTTTCTGGGAGTAAACTAGCTGTTATTGGCAGAGAGGTTTGGAACTTTCTTTGTTATTGGTATATTAACCAATTTACAGCATGTGATGTCACCATGGAAAGCCAAAACTCCCGCACATGCAAACCTGCTGATTAAAAAGTCCTGTGTAGATTGTATTTTCAACCAGCAACTATCAGGAAATAACACTGATCAACATTGTCTCACACTTTTCTAGTGTTAGTTTAATCAGCTGTTGTACACAATGATATAAAACACAGGAAAAACTGCACTGGGCCTTTAAAGGCAACACGAATGCTGATTGCTCATTGTGTGAGTAAACTTCCAAGGGAACACAAAGAAACGCATGAGAGTTTTTACAAAGTTGAGTTTGGTACCACCCACCCACCAAATGACCAATCTGTGTATGCTCGCTCCAAGACCTATTGGTCCATATACCTGGGTATTCTATAAGCCCTGTTCTCCACTGTCTGCCGTGTGCTAATCTTTTCTATTTCAACTATTTCTACAACATGATAAACTCTGGATGCCAGTAATGACAACTTGGTCATATACCTGTAATATCAGCATTGTACATTTGTTTATTATTGAACGTTGTGCGTTGCACTTGATGGCCAGTGACAAACCACAATTTGAACCGACACGCTGCAAAGGGATTGATATTATGAGATATTCTTTACTTAGTGTATTTTTATATCCAATATATTTGGTTCAAAACAGCAGGGGAAGGTGTTTGGTTTGAGTCCCAGCATTGTGTGTGTCGTGTGTGTGTATGTCTAGAGTGTGTGTGTGTGTGTGTGTGTGTGTGTGTGTGTGTGTGTGTGTGTGTGTGTGTGTGTGTGTGTGTGTGTGTGTGTGTGTGTGTGTGTGTGTGTGTGTGTGTGTGTGTGTGTGTGTGTGTGCGCGCATGACACAGCTCGATATTAGATATAAGGATATTAGAGATTGCTGTGGAATCTTCACCAAAGATTATGTCCTTGTGTTTTCCCACAATTTTCTTTTGAGCAACAAAATAAAAAAAATGGGAATTATTTTTTTAACACCTGTGTTTCTCACACACAAATTGCTGATTAAAATATTACAATGTTTTAGTTATTGTACTTTCATTTGACCAATTTATTTGATTTGTATAGAACAATGGGTTTGTGTTCTGTTGTATTCCAGCTTCGTGATGGAATCTTACTTGTCGGGCTCTTTCAGTATATCTGTAGCTGTTGATTACCAAGGTGTAAATATTGTGAACCTCTCTGTTATATTGCTGTGGAATGATGGGGATAGGATTAATACTGGTTAAAAATATGATGCCTGTGCAACTATTCTTCCTTCACTGTCTAGTTCTTGTTCTCTCTTCCCCCCCCCCCCCCCCCCCCCCATGAAACTGCTGGGATGTATTTGATTTGTTTTTGTCCTTTACTTAGAACTCTTTACAAAAAAGCTAGTCAGGTTCTTTCACTGCAACGGCCAGAGATTTGCTAATCCTTGTAGAGCAAAAGTCAAATGTCCTGTGTTGCTGTGTCCTTGTGATACAAATGTATGTTCGGAATCATGTACGTCCCCCCTACCTCCACCGACAGAGGGGGAACCATGCCACGATGCAGGCCTCAGCCAAGAGAACTGGATCAAGGTCACAAGCAATATAACCCCCAACGCCCCTTTTAATGAGGCCCAACCAGGAACGGGAGCAAAAAGAATGGCTCCCCTCCCCCTCTGTTTCCCCCCTTGTCGTAATCTCTTTATAAACTGACTGTCTGAAACTTTCTTTAAAGACTGCCTGCTTCTCTATAGTATGTTCCTAAATTTTTTTGACTGCACTAAAGATGTCAATCGATGATGTCATGACACAAACCGTCCCCCAAAATGGACAGGTCGAAAACTATTTCCAAGAAGCTGAACTGCAACCCTATAACCTAGTGGTCCCAGTGGTCTATAGTCCCCAGTCGGTCGTTTGGTCAAGACGGTCGGCCGCCCTGACCGCGTGGTGACTGGTGACTGTTAAGTGGTCCCTATGGGGTCCACTCGGGTGGTCAGAGAACTCCTCCACCCTCCTCACCCCACGTCCGCTGTGCAACCTGTACCCGGACCACCATCTTGCATGTGCTCCCACTCTGAAGCTGCACCTAAAGCATGACGACATACTTTTAAAGGACTCGTATGTAGAAAAATAACGGATAAATAGATATATTAAAATGAGCAACAACAAAAAATAAAGGCGACCATAGTTTACTTTCTTTCGCGGAGGTTGTGTCATTCTTTGCGACGTGTGCGTGGTTGTAAACTGTTGTTGTGCGGAACGTATTGAGCCCATGAAACACACAGACTCCTTATCAGCAAGCAGCCTCCCATCTAGCCCTTATCTTTCTGCACCATCCCACGCCGAGAAGAAACCACGCCAAGATCGAAAACAAGCGCTATATTTTCACATAGAACATTGTAAAGAGAGATGGTATTGTTAGGTGTTACTTTGTAGTCAGTCGGTCTGTCAATCTCAAGGTTCAACGGGATTAGTGGACATGGGCTTTCCTTCCACTTTCATGTTTTACCTACAAATAGCTCTGGAGGTGAGGCAAGGCCATCAAAAGGTGATGCTGTGACGACTAGGTGTGTATGATGTCTGTCTGTCTCTGACTGTGTGTGTGTGTGTGTGTGTGTGTGTGTGTGTGTGTGTGCGTGCTCGACCTTGAAGCCCCTGCAGTGGCCGGTGGAGATGCTAAAGGTGTGTTTCTGAATTGCACTCGGTTCCTCCAAAGAACAACTCCAAATCAATGTTGTCCTGTAATAAAATCAACAGGGTAAAAAAAAAACATTGATATGAAAATCAGCATCAATACTTGTTGTGGGTGTGTGGGATATGATTTTCATGATCATATAAAACACAAATATCAAATTCTTACTGAGCCTGTGAAAGCCGATCAAAACATGCCTAATGACGAGCCAAGGCAGTGTACACGAGTAGCCTAAAGGAAACTCTTCCTGTCCTCCATTATTTAGGACTAGGATCTGATAAAATAAATTTAAACAATGACTCTCTCAAAGGTAGCAGTGGCTAGGAGTGAGATTTGGGTTAAATAATCCTTGACCTAAAACCTATACTTGCATTGGTAACATTGTGCTTGACTTCTTTGTCATCAAGGCTGTTTTTTTGTTGTTGGAATGCTGTTAGTGTCCCCAAACCCCTCCTGAACTGTGTGACCAAGTCTCTGATATAACATCAAAACGCTTCAATTTCTTCCATCAGCAAGCAATTCAAGGGAACAAAGCTGCAGTTGGTGTAAGAAGGGTAATAGTTTAGCTCTGGGTATCCTTTTGCTGCATGCGTTTTGCCTGAGTGTGTGGGTGTCAATGACTGTACAGTATATGTGAATGGACAAAGCCATTGATCACGTGACACGATTCCTGTGTGAAGACTCAATAGCGCATTGAAGCCAACTTAAGTCAGTTAAGGCCTTTGCAGACTGAACGATTTTAGCCGTTTTGTGGCACGATTTTGCCATCCCAGACAAAATGTCCACGTTGTCTGCAAATTCTTAGGTTGTAAACCATTTTCGGACGTCTTGCCTCGTTCAGTTGTGACAAGGTCTAAGTACCACTATGTGCAGTCATAGGCTCCGACAAAGTTCTGGAAGTGTAACATTTGTTTTGACTTAATTGTGTAGTGTGGCTGGTGTTCCGAGCCGATCCCTGTGACGGATCAATAATATTATTACCGTGAATAGTCAGATGAATATATTAGTTCGATGACACATCTGGAAACAGGCTTCCTGATGGGATTTTGATAAATGCACAAAATCAGCAAACAAAATAAACATTTTATTTTGGTGAAGTTTTGCTGAAGTCTATTTGAGTTGGGACATATAAAGTTTGTATGTGAAAACTAATTCTAAAATGCATTGCTACGTTCAGCTTTTCGAAACACACTTCATCAGAGCATAAGCATCCATTGACGATTGCGCTGCTGGTGCTGGCACATACGCAGATCAAATACACCACTGCAGTTGAAGTAGCCTCGCAAGCCAATCGCAGAATGTGACGACAGAACTGAAGCAAATCGTACAATCTGGCCAAATTGTTATCAAGATTTGTATTTGGTAACATCGAACAATGTGACATGATAATCGTAAAAGACGCACAGTCTGCAAAGGCCTTTAAAATGACGTCACATAGAAACATAACATGTGCAGTTTGAGCTTACTCCAGGAAGTGACTTTGAAGGTTAGCTCAGTGCTGCCCCCTCTCATTGTGTAACTCCAGTTGAAGGCCGACCGGGGTAGTGCATGCTTCCATTAGCAAATAAACTATCCTAACTTCTGTGTGCGATTTAAAAAAGGACATACGCCTGGTGTATTAAAAGCATTATGTATTTGAACAGTGAAGATATCATTTAAAATGTGTCTCTATACTCAATCAGTTGTGGGTCATATCATAACAATTTTATAACTCATTAACAGCCCTCCTACACACAACATTTAAGTCGGCCGTACTGGTCTATAACGCACACATGATGGGTCTATGTATGAATTCCATGCAGTCAATGTAAAGTCAAGTCTATTTTCCCATTCATGAAGCATTTATAGCTAAGCACTACATTTAAGTTGGCCGGTAATTAACTGTGCAGTTTGCTACTCTGATCTATAATACCAACATTACAGGTCTATACAGTGCATTTGGAAAGTATTCAGACCCCTTGACTTTTTCCACATTTTGTTATGTTACAGCCTTATTCTAAAATCGATTGCATAACCATTTTTCCTCTTCAATCTACACACAATACCCCATAATGACAAAGCGAAAAACAGATAGTTTGAAATGTTTACAAATATATTACAAATAAAAAACTGAAATACCTTATTTACAGTGGGGCAAAAGGCCCCTCTTTGGAGGGAGTTGAAAGTCTGTGTTGCCCAGCAACAGCCCCAAAACATCACTGCTCTAGAGGAGATCTGCATGGAGGAATGGGCCAAAAACCAGCAACAGTGTGTGAAAACCTTGTGAAGACTTACAGAAAACGTTTGACCTCTGTCATTGCCAACAAAGGGTATGTAACAAAGTATTGAGATAAACTTTTGTAGGTGACCAAATACTTATTTTCCACCATAATTTGCAAATTAATTCATTAAAAATCCTACAGTGTGATTTTCTGGATTTTTTTCTCTCATTTTGTCGGTCATAGTTGAAGTGTACCTATGATGAAAATTACAGGCCTCTCTCATCTTTTTAAGTGGGAGAACTTGCACAATTGGTGGCTGACTAAATACTTTTTTGCCCCATTGTATATAAGTATTCAGACCCTATGCTATGAGACTCAAAATCGAGCTTAGGTGCATCCTGTTTCCATTGATCATCCTTGAAATGTTTTTACATCTTGATTGGAGTCCACCTGTGGTAAATTAAATTGATTGGACATGATTTGGAAAGGCACACACCTGTCTATATAAGGTCCCACAGTTGACAGTGCATGTCCAAGCAAAAACCAAGCCATGAGGTTGAAGGAATTGTCCGTAGAGCTCCGCG
Organism: Oncorhynchus clarkii lewisi; assembly: GCF_045791955.1. NCBI lineage: Eukaryota > Metazoa > Chordata > Actinopteri > Salmoniformes > Salmonidae > Oncorhynchus > Oncorhynchus clarkii. Next base: position 12,389,534 of record NC_092168.1, read on the forward strand.
ACAGGATTGTGTTGAGTCACACGTCTGGGGAAGGGTATTAAAACATTTCTGCAGCATTGAATGTCCCCAAGAACACAGTGGCCTCCATCATTCTGAAATGGAAGAAGTTTGAAACCACCAAGACTCTTCCTAGAGTTGGGCACCCTTCCAAACTGAACAATCGGAGTAGAAGAGCCTTGGTCAGGGAGGTGACCAAGAACCCATTGGTCACTCTGACTGAGCTCCAGAAGGACAATCATCTCTGCAGCACCCCACCAATCAGGCCTTTATGGTAGAGGGGCCAGGTGGGGCCAATCCTCAGTAAAAGACACATGACAGCCCACTTAAACTTTGCCAAAAGGCACCTAAAGGACTCTCAAACCAATAAGAAACAAGATTCTCTGCTGTGATGAAACCAAGGATACGTCTGGAGGAAATCTGGCACCATCCCTACGGTGAAGCATGGGGGTGGCAGCATCATGCTATGGGGATGTTTTTCAGCGGCAGGGACTGGAAGACTAGTCAGGATTAATGGAAAGATGGATGGAGTAAAATACAGAGAGATCCTTGATGAAGCCTGCTCCTGAGCGCTCAGGACATCAGACTTGTCCTTGAGTGGCCAAGCCAGAGCCCGGACTTGAACCCGATCAAACATTTCTGAAGAGACCTGAAAATAGCTGTGCAGCAACGCTCTCCATCCAACCTGACAGAGCTTGAGAGGATCTGCAGAGAGGAATGGGATAAACTCCCCAAATACAGGTGTGCCAAGCTTGAAGCGTCATACCCAAGAAGACTCAAGGCTGTAATTGCTGCCAAAGGTGCTTCAACAAAGTCCTGAGTAAAGGGTATAAATACTTCTGTAAATGTGATATTTCAGTTTTCTATTTTTTATACATTTGCAAACATTTCTAAAAGCCTGTTTTTGCTTTGTCATTATGGGGTATCGTTTGTACATTGATGACAATTTAATCCATCATAGAATAAGGCTGTAACGTAACAAAATGTGGAAAATGTCAAGTGGTCTGAATACTTTCCGGATGCACTGTAAATGAATTCTATGCAGTCAATGTAATGTCATTTATATTTTATCATTCATAAAGCATTTATTAACATACCTCAATGATAAAAAATAATATGGACAAAACACAGAATGTTAAAGGAAATATTCACATTTTATTTACATTTTCCAGATGTAGCTAGCACAGAAAACAATTGTTGAAGATCAAGTGAAATGTACAATGAAATACTTAATTTGCAAGCTCTACCCAACAGTGCAGTAATCAATATCAAAATAGTATCTCAGAAATAGCCGACCCTCCTGGGCTTTTCATGCATGACAGTGTTTATAGGGTTTCCCAAGACTCTTCCTAGAGCTGGCCGCCCGGCCAAACTAAGTAATCTGGGTAGAGGGGCCATGGTCAGGGTGGTGACCATTCCCAAGAATGGTGCGACAAACAGAAAACATCCAGTCAGCCGCAGTCCTGTGGGCGAAAACAGCTAGTGGACGAGAGAGGTCGAAGGAGAATTAAGAAGCCTGCAAGCTAACAGGCGGGCCACAAACAGTTTGTGTGCAGAACGGCATATCGGAACGCACAACTCATCGATCCTTTCCACGGAATGGCTATTGCAGCAGACGACCACACCGAGTTCCACTCATATCAGCTAAAAACACGAAGAAGCAACTCCAGTGGACAAGCTGGAGTTGGACAATAGAGGAATGGAAAAACACTGCATGATCCGACGAATCCCAATTCCTGTTGAGTCATGCTGAACGGCGAGTCAGGATTTGGCGTAAGCAGCATGAGTCCATGGACCCAGCCTGCCAAGTGTCAACGGTACAGGCTGGTGGCGGTGGTGTACCGCTGTCCAATCTGCAGCAACTGTGTGATACCATCGCCTCAGCATGGACTAACATCCCTGTGGAACGTTTCTGACTTGTAGAATCCGTGTCCCGAAGAATTCCGGCCGGCCGTTCTGGAGGTAAAGGGGTATCCAACCCGGTACTAAATGGGCATACCTAATAAACTGTCTAATATTGAGTTGCACCCTCTGCCCTCAGAACAGCCTCAAGTCGTCAGGGCATGGACCCTGCGTTCCACAGGGATGCTGGCCCATATTGACTCCAATGCTTCCCACAGTTGAGTTGTGTCAAGTTGGTCAGTCTATGTCATGAAAAGAGCAGGTGTTCTTAATGTTTTGTACACTCAGTATATATATATATATATACACATACAATATATATTTTAAAAAACACAACAAATTAGGGAGGACACTATATACAATATAGGGTCAGTGCCAGAACCAAATGTACAATGTGCAGAGATGGCGCCGACAGAAAGGGCAGGGATGGCGCCGACAGCGTGAGCTGCCTCACTTCTTGTCCTTAGGAACCTTTGCGGTATTTAGTTTTTTAATGTTTTATTTCTTACATTGTTAGCCCAGAAAATCTTAAGCATTATTACATACAACCGGAAATAACTATTGGATATCAGAGCGTTGTCAACTTACCAGCACTACAACCAGGTACACAACTTTCCCGAAGTGGATCCTCTGTTTGCACCACCCAGGGCATTTGAACTGATCCCAGAGGCCAACCCAAAAAAAACGCCGCCGGAGAAGAGGAAGACGGAGCGGTCTTCTGGTCAGACTTCAGAGGCGTGTACACCACTCACCGCTCCTGAGTATATTACTCGCTAATGACCAGTCCCGATAACAAGGTCGACAGAATCAGGGCAAGAGTTGCTTTCCAGAGAGACGTCAGAGATTGTAACATACTCTGTTTCACGGAGACATGGCTCTCTCAGGATATGCTGTTGGAGTCGGTAAAGCCACGTGGACTCTCAGTGCGTCGCGCCAACAGGAATAAACATCTCTCTGGAAATAAGAAGAGCGGGGGTGCATGTTTCATGATTCACAACTCATGGTGTAATTGTAGCAACATACAGGAACTCAAGTCCTTTTGTTCACCTGACCTAGAATTCCTCACAATCAAATGCCAACGGTATTATCTGAATTACCTTCAGTTATTGTCACAGCCGTGTCTATCCCCCCTCAAGCCGATACCGCGACGACCCTCAAGGAACATCACTGGACTTTATGCAAACTGGAAACCATATTTCCTGAGGCTGCATTTATTGTAGCTGGGGATTTTAACAAAGCAAATTTGAGAACAAGGCTACCTAAATTCTATCAGCATATCAAGTATAAACACCATGGGACCACGCAGCCGTCATACTGCTCAGGAAGGAGACACGTTCTGTCTCCTAGAGATGAACGTACTTTGGTGCGAAAAGTGCAAAACAATCCCAGAACAACAGCAAAGGACCTTGGGAAGATGCTGGAGGAAACCAGTACAAAAGTATCTATATCTGTCACGACTTCCGCCGAAGTTGGTCGCTCTCCTTGTTCGTTCGGCGGTCGAAGTCACCGGTTTCCTAGTCACCACCGATCCATGTTTAATTTTCGATTTGTTTTGTCTTCATTATACACACCTGGTTTCCATTCCATAGTCATTGTTCCCTATTTAAACCTCTGGTTTCCCCCTTGGTTTTGTAACCTTTTGAGTACAGTGACGGTTAATACTCATCTGACATTTCATATTCTTAAAATAAAGTGGGGATCCTAACTGACCTAAGACAGGGATTTTTTACTAGGATTAAATGTCAGGAATTGTGAAAAACTGAGTTTAAATGTATTTGGCAAAAATGTATGTAAACTTCCCGACTTCAACTGTACATCCTTGTTGATTTGATGATGTTTAAATGTTTAAGTTGAAATGGTGCTGGAAGAGCAGAGGCAGGGCTCCTGTTGTCTTTGGGCTGATTTGTGGTTCTAGATCAGTAGTTGTTTAGTAAACTGTCGAATACATTAGCTCGCTTGACCTTGCTGCAGGTAATTTAACAGTTTTTTTTACATGCAATAATTGCTTTGTAGACTTTACCGGACAGATTTTGCTTTCCGGTTTTGTAATGAAACAAACCTATGTGGAGTTGAATTTATTCCGCCACTGTGTGACAGATGTCTTTTTGTTGTCACAGCCTCATTGTATGGTGGTGTATGAACGAGTGGGTGATAGAGCAAACAACGCAATTATCACAACATACAGTGCCTTGCGAAAGTATTCGGCCCCCTTGAACTTTGCAACCTTTTGCCACATTTCAGGCTTCAAACATAAAGATATAAAACTGTATTTTTTTGTGAAGAATCAACAACAAGTGGGACACAATCATGAAGTGGAATGACATTTATTGGATATTTCAAACTTTTTTAACAAATCAAAAACTGAAAAATTGGGCGTGCAAAATTATTCAGCCCCCTTAAGTTAATACTTTGTAGCGCCGCCTTTTGCTGCGATTACAGCTGTAAGTCGCTTGGGGTATGTCTCTATCAGTTTTGCACATCGAGAGACTGACATTTTTTCCCATTCCTCCTTGCAAAACAGCTCGAGCTCAGTGAGGTTGGATGGAGAGCATTTGTGAACAGCAGTTTTCAGTTCTTTCCACAGATTCTCAATTGGATTCAGGTCTGGACTTTGACTTGGCCATTCTAACACCTGGATATGTTTATTTTTGAACCATTCCATTGTATATTTTGCTTTATGTTTTGGATCATTGTCTTGTTGGAAGACAAATCTCCGTCCCAGTCTCAGGTCTTTTGCAGACTCCATCAGGTTTTCTTCCAGAATGGTCCTGTATTTGGCTCCATCCATCTTCCCATCAATTTTAACCATCTTCCCTGTCCCTGCTGAAGAAAAGCAGGCCCAAACCATGATGCTACCACCACCATGTTCGACAGTGGGGATGGTGTGTTCTGCTCTGTTGCTTTTACGCCAAACATAACGTTTTGCATTGTTGCCAAAAAGTTCAATTTTGGTTTCATCTGACCAGAGCACCTTCTTCCACATGTTTGGTGTGTCTCCCAGGTGGATTGTGGCAAACTTTAAATGACACTTTTTATGGATATCTTTAAGAAATGGCTTTCTTCTTGCCACTCTTCCATAAAGGCCAGATTTGTGCAATATACGACTGATTGTTGTCCTATGGACAGAGTCTCCCACCTCAGCTGTAGATCTCTGCAGTTCATCCAGAGTGATCATGGGCCTCTTGGCTGCATCTCTGATCAGTCTTCTCCTTGTATGAGCTGAAAGTTTAGAGGGACGGCCAGGTCTTGGTAGATTTGCAGTGGTCTGATACTCCTTCCATTTCAATATTGTTATTGCTTGCACAGTGCTCCTTGGGATGTTTAAAGCTTGGGAAATATTTTTGTATCCAAATCCGGCTTTACACTTCTTCACAACAGTATCTCGGACCTGCCTGGTGTGTTCCTTGTTCTTCATGATGCTCTCTGCGCTTTTAACGGACCTCTGAGACTATCACAGTGCAGGTGCATTTATACGGAGACTTGATTACACATAGGTGGATTGTATTTATCATCATTAGTTATTTAGGTCAACATTGGATCATTCAGAGATCCTCACTGAACTTCTGGAGAGAGTTTGCTGCACTGAAAGTAAAGGGGCTGAATAATTTTGCACGCCCAATTTTTCAGTTTTTGATTTGTTAAAAAAGTTTGAAATATCCAATAAATGTCGTTCCACTTCATGATTGTGTCCCACTTGTTGTTGATTCTTCACCAAAAAATACAGTTTTATATCTTTATGTTTGAAGCCTGAAATGTGGCAAAAGGTCGCAAAGTTCAAGGGGGCCGAATACTTTCGCAAGGCACTGTAGGTTGTAAAATACATTATTAACCATTCACTTCCAAATACATATGGAGGGGAGTATAATGGTGTGGGAGGTGTGTTGGTTCTTCCTGGACTCTTGCGTTCCCCTCCTCCATCATGTCCACATTGACCCTGACCACAGTGACTTAGCCTTGCTACATAAAGTTTGGGACATGGGGACAGGACTGAATATTTATACCTGGCCAGGGGGGGTAGTTTGCCCTGTGATTTTGTGGTTGTTTCCCCTGTGTCTGAGAATGTTTTGCCCAGAGACTCAAAAGCTAATTGAGCTAATTAAATATGTTTGCCTCGATAATGTAATATCAGTGATCTCTTGTGGAATGTCCTCATCGTGTTCAGTGTAATCTTTCATTTCAATAAATTATACAACAGTGTATGATTGTGTGAGAGGGCACCGATGCCCCTGAGAGAAATGATAAATCATTGGACTTCGTCCAGGGGACAATGGAAGCAACCTACACTCACTCACGGCCCACATTTCCATTTTCTGCTCAGCAGACTTGATGTATGTGGCGAGTCACATCGCAGGCCTGCTCTCTCCTCTGCTTCCCAGCTCCACCCCTCTTTCTGTTATTCATTAGTTAGGATTCCCAGCGACCTTGTGTGTGTGTGTGTGTGTGTGTGTGTGTGTGTGTGTGTGTGTGTGTGCGTGTGTGTGTGTGTGTGTGAGAGAGAGTTTGGGCGAGGTTTCACTTTTTTCTTATCAGAAATGATTGCTTATGGGTACCTTCATGTCTGTGTAAAATATCACTGTTCTCAGATTTTTTTATTCATCGATTTTAGATGTGTATGAAAATGTTTAGCTGGAATGATATAGATCCATTGTTTAGCTGGAATGAAATGTTTGTATCCTGTATCTTTGACTGTGACATGTGGTTGTCTCACCTAGACTCTTAGAAAATGAGGTGGTATCTAGAACCTAAAAGGGTTATTTGGCTGTCCCCATAGGAAAACCCTTTCTGGTTCCAGGTAGAACCCTTTTGTGACAGCCGAAGAACCGTTTTGTAGACAGTGTAGACAGTTGAACACACTTATTGCATGTCACTCTGGATAAGAGCATCTGCTAAATGGCAAAAATTTAAAATTGTAATAATTTACACACAGATCTTTAATTAGTGTATTTTTATATATATACAGTTGAAGTCGGAAGTTTACATACACCTTAGCCAAATACAGTTAAACTCAGTTTTTCACAGTTCCTGACATTTAATCCTAGTAAAAATTCCCTGTCTTTGGTCAGTTAGGATCACCACTTTATTTTAAGAATGTGAAATGTCAGAATAATAGGAGAGAGAATTATTTATTTCAGCTTTAATTTCTTTCATCACATTCCCAGTGGGTCAGAAGTTTACATACACTCAATTAGTATTTAGTAGCAATGCCTTTCAAATGTTTAACTTGGGTCAAACGTTTCGGGTAGCCTTCCACAAGCTTCCCACAATAAGTTGGGTCAATCTTGGCCCATTCCTCCTGACAGAGCTTGGTGTAACTGAGTCAGGTTTGTAGGCATCCTTGCTCGCACACGCTTATTCAGTTCTGCCCAAAAACGTTCTAAAGGATTGAGATCAGGGCTTTGTGATGGCCACTCCAATATCTTGACTTTGTTGTCCTTAAGCCATTTTTCCACAACTTTGGAAGTATGCTTGGGGTCATTGTCCATTTGGAAGACCCATTTGCGACCAAGCTTTAACTTCCTAACTGATGTCTTGAGATGTTTCAATATATCCACATCATTTTCCTACCTCATGATGCCATATATTTTGTGAAGTGCACCAGTACCTCCTGCAGCAAAGCACCCCCACAACATGATGTTGCCACCCCCGTGCTTCACGGTTGGGATGGTGTTCTTCGGGATTGCAAGCCTTCCCCTTTTCCTCCAAACATAATGATGGTCATTATGGCCAAACAGTTTTATTTTTGTTTCATCAGACCAGAGGACATTTCTCCAAAAAGTACAATCTTAGTCCTAATGTGCAGTTGCAAACCGTAGTCTGGCTTTTTTATGGCGGTTTTGGAGCAGTGGCTTTTTCCTTGCTGAGCGGCCTTTCAGGTTATGTCGATATAGGACTCGTTTAACTGTGGATATAGATACTTCTCTACCTGTTTCCTCCAGCATCTTCACAAGGTCCTTTGCTGTTGTTCTGGGATTGATTAGCTCTTTTCGCACCAAAGTACGTTCATCTCTAGGAGACAGAAGGCGTCTCCTTCCTAAGCGGTATGATGGCTGCGTGGTCCCATGGTGTTTATACTTGCATACTATTGTTTGTACAGATGAATGTGGTACCTTCAGGCATTTGGAAATTGCTCCCAAGGATGAACCAGACTTGTGGATGTCTACAAAAAAAAATTCTGAGGTCTTGGCTGATTTCTTTTGATTTTCCCATGATGTCAAGCAAAGAGGCACTGAGTTTGAAGGTAGGCCTTGATATACAGGTACAGATACAGGTACACCTCCAATTGACTCAAATGATGTCAATTAGCCTATCAGAAGCTTCCAAAGCCATGACATAATTTTCTGGAATTTCCAAGCTGTTTAAAAACACAGTCAATTTAGTGAATGTAAACTTCTGACCCACTGGAATTGCGATACTGTGAATTATAATTGAAATAATCTGTCTGTAAACAATTGTTGGAAAAATGACTTGTGTCATGCACAAAGTAGATGTCCTAACCAATTTGCCAAAACTATAGTTTGTTAACAAGAAATTTGTGGAGTGGTTGAAAAACAACTCCAACCAAGTGGATGTAAACTTCTGACTTCAACTGTATACAGATGTCACAAATGCATCGTCTGTAGAGTTCTTTATTCAAAATGTAGTTATTTAATTTGACGGTGTAAAACACTACTACTTTTTTCTCTGAGTGCGAGGAGGATATATCGCATTTTGCAACAAGAAAAAACATGATTATTTGTCCCTGAAATGAATCCATCAAGTGATAGATTTGAAATGATTATGTCTATCATTGAACAACCCCATGCCATGATTCGATAGTGAAAAAAACACAACAATGTCTTTCATAATTTCTTTAAACAATAAATGCTAATTACCACCATTTCTGTTAATGGATATTAAGCATTTTGGAATTAAACACTTCATATTGACTTGGAGGGAATGGAAAGTGGCAGAAAGGTGGAGGAGATTGGAGAGGGTATGGGGAGTCATCTGAAGAAATAACCCTGATATCATTTATCTGAGAGCTCAGGCTCAGCACAGCTCAGACCTGACGAGGATTCTTTGATCCTGACACAATAATTAAAAACGTCAACCCTGTCTTTTCTACCTGTGAGGAGGGTGGGGTGAGGGGAAGGGGGATGGAGGGAGAGGCTCGAAAGAGCTGATATTTGCATTTTGACCTTCTTGATTCAGGAGAAAGGCTGTCTCTTTATTCCACGCGGCCACTCCGAGACATCGTGTGTGTGTGTGTGTGTGTGTGTGTGTGTGTGCGTGCGTGCGTGCCTAATAGGGGTTTGTGTGCATGTGGGTGTATATGTGTCCATGACAAAAGATTAATGGTATATTACCAGTGAATCTCTATTTGAATAGCTAAATTGTCCGAGTGATGCGGAAACCAGGGATAATGGTCCTGTGTCCTTGTCGCTGATGGCCCACTGTCAAAGTCAAACTGAAGATCTGAGGCAGTATCAGCTTTTGTGGGGGCAAGACACAGCTCAGCAAGTTCAACAAAGAGAAGGTCATTATTTTGTAATTGTGGTAAAAATGAGCCAAATAATGTGGTCGGAGATTGATAGAGATTTGCCTATTTCCTGTCATTATATTGTAAATGTGCTGTGTGTTGGTATCATGATGTAAAGGAATTGCTTGTTGGAGGTTATTGGTTCATTGGACCTTCTAGTAATATGCATGGTTATTGGCTAAGAACTAAGCGCAGGCGGGGTAGGCAACCCTGTTCCTACAGTATAGTGCTGCAGTGTGTTCCAGGCCAGCACGAACACACCTGATTTAAATTAACAATCAACTAGTCTTGGTCTTCAATTGAATAGGTCTCTGGACACTGGACAGGAGTTGCCCATCCCTGCCTACAACCAAGAGCTAATCGGATGTGGTCATCCTCTCCTGTGGATCACCTGGTACATGTCCTCACCTCCATAGCTGCGGGAAGTAGTGCTCACCGCACTGTCTCTCTCCTTTTTTGACATCATCTCTGACATTTTGTGATTAACAGCCAGCACTTTACATAAAGTCACTCTCGTGAGACAATATAACTTTCCGACACTCCGCTGTTCCCTCACCCTCCTAAATTGTCCTTCAAAGTGGTTGCCTCTGCAAAAAGAGATTTGTTAAGACAAAATATTGCCTTGAGGGGTTGAAGGGTGTGTTCTGTCCTCACATATGAGACATTGTCGCGTCTCACCACAAAACCTTCCTGAGTCATTTTGTGCTTTAGACCCAAGGCTAAATTGAAATATTGAAATGCCACAAAGAATTTCAAATAGATAGTAGGGACATCCGGCATTGAGTAGGTAAAGAAACAACCTGGCCTTAAAGATGCAAGAGAGAAGTATTGTCCAGTATTATTTTAAAATAAAAGTCATGTAGGGAGTATGTATGGTCCCGAGTGGCGCAGCGGTCTAAGTCACTGCATCTCAGTGCTAGAGGTGTCACTACAAACCCTGGTTTGATTCTAGGCTGTATCACAACTGGCTGTGATTTGGAGTCCCATAGGGCGGCACACAATTGGCCCAGCGTCGTCCGGGTTAGGGTTAGGCTGTCATGGTAAATAAGAATTTGTTCTTAACTGATTTGCCCAGTTAAATAAATAAAAAATGTTTCTCATAGGATCATCCAAAGGGATGCAAAGAGATACGGGTACAACAGGATGCTAGGCAGTGCTTGACTTGGGCCGGAGCTGAGTACCTTCAATTTTCTATTGCTTGAGCTCCTTTTCCTTTTATAGAATATTAGCTCAAAATAATTGTCGAGCTCCTGCACCTAAGTTTAAACAGTATCGACACCCAAATTGAGTACCGGCACTTATTTCAGTCCAATTCAAGCACTGATGCCAGGTAATAAGTCTATCTGGATCTCAGGAATTAGAAGATATTTTGAGGGAAACCGATCTGCTAGTTGCACCAGAGCTTGAACCTTTAAAACGGATAAGATAAAAACAAGGTTATATAAAAACTCTTGAGAACAACACTAGACACATCGAGTGCAGCTCTGCCCATCTAAAAGGAGAGAACAAAGAGAAAGAAAGAGAAAAAGAAGGGTTTAGAAGGAAAGAGAGAGACGGAGACGGAATAATTCAATCAGTGGTCATTGATCAGGTCATTGATCATGTGAAGATTTGGAAAAACATCCTCACAGTATGAAATCCCATTCAAGGGAGCCATTTTCCCTCAGCAAAAATGTAATTTCCTCTCCACGGCGAAATGAAACACCAAATAAATGTGATCTGAAAGGCACATTTCCTCATTAAAAGATTAATTTGCGCACATTTGAACACATTTTAATGAACACACTTTGATGATAATGTTCCCTCTAACAACTGAACAACCACAAATCCTGATGGCTACCTTTAGTGGCTTTCTACATTACCTGGTTATGTCGATCAAATGTAGCTCAATCAGTCAATCAATCAAATGTATTTATAAAGCCCTTTTTACATCAGCAGATGTCACAAAGTGCTTATACAGAAACCCAGCTTAAAACCCCAAACAGCAAGCAATGCAGATGTAGAGTCACAGTGGCTAAGAAAATATCCCTAGAAAGGCAGGAACCTAGGAAGAAACCTAGAGAGGAACCAGGCTCTGAGGGGTGGCCAGTCCTTATAAGAGTACATGGTCATTAAGGCCAGATTGCTCTTCAAGATCATTTACTTGCAGTTATATTTGTGGATTTGTACATTCAAATTTTTGTGGCGAGGCTGAGTCTTATATGCTAAAATGATCTGTACTGTGTTGTAAGGTACTGTGGTTAGGTAGAAGTGTAGCGTGGTCCGTTCTGCGTTGAGTACTTTTAATTAGGACACTGCCACAACTGTAGGTCTGCTGGTTGGATTCTTTTTTATTTGCCCTGCACACAAAGAGACAACACACAATATTTTAGCCCTCGGCGCAGTCACAGCTCTCAGGCACCTGCGCAAGCACATGGACACTCACTCAAACACTGTCCCAAGTACTCACAAGTTACAATAGATACCCTAGTTAGCGAGCTCGGTGAAACTTGTTAACATAAATCTTTATCTTGTCCACATTGTAACAAACTTATGGTTGCATAACAGCACATTGTGTAACATTAATTTCGGAGCCAAGAACAACATACCTTGCTAGCCGAAGGTCAGGCAAAAGAGAACAATAAGGGGGTACGGAAATACAGATAACCCTCGATGGGCCAAACCAAAATATACAAAACTTTTACAATCACATGTATGTACAATATTGATATGAAAAAGTGTTTGTACACCAAAAAATAACATTAGCTATACAGCTGTAATTAAATTGAAAAAAACACACTGAATTATTATTATTATTATTATCAAATGATTAACATCCCCTCTTGACCTGGCCTATTTGAATTGGTCCTTGTGTGCAACTTGGCGCATCATCTATGGGAATAACATCACACTGCTACAGAAGCATAAAGAATTTCCCCAAAAGGCAGAAGAGAGAGTGCTTGGCATCAAAGGCACATGGATAGAGAAGTGTAGATTTGAAGGTTTTCTAACTATTTCATGGTTTCCAAAAGTAAGATCAGTGGTGGGAAAACGATTAAGTCAAAGTAAAGATACCTTAATAGATAAAGACTGAAGTAATAGTGAGTCACCCAGAAAAAATACTAGAGTAAAAGTCTCAAAGTATTTGGTTTTAAAATGGCTAAAATGTACTTATGTGTCATAAGTGAAAATGTCAAATTAGCAAACGCAGACGGCACCATTTTTTTCTCTTCTCGGATATCCAGGGGCACACTCCAACACTCAGACATCATTTATAAACGAAGCATGTGTGTTTAGTGACTCTGCCAGATGAAAGGCAGTAGGGATGACCAGGGATGTTCTCTTGATAAGTGTGTGCATTTGACCGTTTTCCTGTCCTGCAACGCATAAAACGTAAAACGTATAAGTACTTTTGGGTGTCAAGGAAAAGGTACATTATTGTCTTTAGGAATGTGGTGAAGTAAAAATACAATTTGTTAAAAATATAAATAGTAAAGTACAGTTACAGATACCCCCAAAAACGACTTAAGTAGTACTTTAAAGTAGTTTTACTTAAGTACTTTACACCACTGAGTAAGATACTATTTAAATGGGAAAAGAAGACTTTCAAAGTGCATCAGTATTCAATATGATATGTCTTTCAAATAATCACCATAGGTATTGATGTGAATACACATGTAATTCATCGATAATAGTGAAGGATGTATCAGTGGAGAGTACTGTATCACTTGAGAGCGTCTTTATTGTGTCATATATTGCCATCTAGTGGATGAAACAGACCATTACATCTAAATAAGTTCTGAATGACATGAATCATTCTAACCCACTGAACATCAGCGTTAGAGATTGAAATGTGGTCTACAGCCACTACATTTTTTGAGAATCACTTTAGACAGGTATATTCCTAGACTTACAATGTATTTTAAATCAATTGGTGCAAAAAATATATTCCTTAGATACAAATGTGATTCTTATAATAGGGATGCACTGCAGTTTTCTTCATGTTGATTATAGTGATGAACCCGACGCACACGGCACATCACGGACACAAAGGTCCTGAGTACATCTTCTCACACTCACACCGGTTGCACAGGCAGTTTCCACGGTTACAGGTCCTCTGACACACAGGGGTTGCAGTCACTTCGCCTGTGACCTGGCAACCAAACACAAACAAAATAGACACTGCAGTTACGTATGTACTGTAGTGATATCACACACTCAAGTCTGCATTAAGAACATGCTTTTGCGTCTAGAACGATAAACAATGATGGTTTTAAGTATCAGGAGTCAAGAGGGACTTACACCTCCACAAAGCAACCCGTTACAACAGTCACAGTTGAAGTTGTCCCACTTGCAGAACTGGCCAGTGATCCTCTCTCCAGTGTAGGGTCGGCGATCACATTCACACTGCCTGCGCACACACATTCCTTTCTTGAACAGATTGGCCTTCCTCTGCACGACCTACAGGCTGACGTCACTGTCCTGTGCGGAGGCGCAACTGTGCTCCAAGATACCCAGGCTCACAGTGAGTAAGATAATATGATTACGCTGTCTGTGTGTTTTACCTTTACCTTGAAGCTATTTTATCGCCCCCAGAAACCTGCTCCTTTTACTCTCTGTTCCAGATGTCCTAGACGACCAATTCTCATAGCTTTAGGCCGTACCCTTATCCTACTCCTCCTCTGTTCCTCTGGTGATGTAGAGGTGAATCCAGGCCCTGCAGTGCTTAGCTCCACTCCTATTCCCCAGGCACTCTCTTTTGATGACTTCTGTAACCGTAATAGCCTTGGTTTCATGCATGTTAACATTAGAAGCCTCCTCCCTAAGTTTGTTTTATTCACTGCTTTAGCACACTCTGCCAACCCGGATGTCTTAGCCGTGTCTGAATCCTGGCTTAGGAAGACTACCAAAAACGCGGAAATGTCCATCCCTAACTACAACATTTTCAGACAAGAGAACGACCAAAGGGGGCGGTGTTGCAATCTACTGCAGAGATAGCCTGCTGAGTTCTGTTCTACTATCCAGGTCTGTTCCCAAACAATTTGAACTTCTACTTCAAAAAACCACCTCTCTAAAAACAAGTCTCTCACCATTGCCGCCTGCTATACACCACCCTCTGCCCCCAGCTGTGCTCTGGACACCATATGTGAACTGATTGCCCCCCATCTAATCTTCAGAGCTCGTGCTGGTAGGTGACCTAAACTGGGACATGCTTAACACCCCAGCCATGCTACAATCTAAGCTTGATGCCCTCAATCTCACACAAATTATCAATGAACCTACCAGGTACCACCCCAAAGCCGTAAACACGGGCACCCTCATTTTTATTTTTTACCTATGTTTAACTAGGCAAGTCAGTTAAGAACAAATTCTTATTTTCAATGACGGCCCAGGAACAGTTGGTAAACTGCCTGTTCAGGAGCAGAACGACAGATTTGTACTGTACCTTGGCAGCTCGGGGGTTTGAATTTGCAACCTTCCGGTTACTAGTCCAACGCTCTTACCACAAGGCTACCCTGCCGCACTCATAGATATTATCCTAACCAACTTGCCCTCTAAATACACCTCTGCTGTTTTCAACCAAGATCTCAGCGATCACTGCCTCATTGCCTGCATCCGTAATGGGTCAGCGGTCAACGACCTCCACTCATCACTGTCAAACGCTCCCTGAAACACTTCAGCGAGCAGGCCTTTCTAATCGACCTGGCCCGGGTATCCTGGAAGGATATTGACCTCATCCCGTCAGTAGAGGATGCCTGTTTTTTTTTAAATGCCTTCCTCACCATCTTAAATAAGCATGCCCCATTCAAGAAATGTAGAACCATGAACAGATATAGCCCTTGGTTCTCTCCAGACCTGACTGCCCTTAACCAACACAAAAACATCCTATGGCGTTCTGCATTAGCATCGAACAGCCCCCGTGATATGCAACTTTTCAGGGAAGGTAGAAACCAATATACACAGGCAGTTAGAAAAGCCATTGCTAGCTTTTTCAAGCAGAAATTTGCTTCCTGCAACACAAACTCAAAAAAGTTCTGGGACACTGTAAAGTCCATGGAGAATAAGAACACCTCCTCCCAGCTGCCCACTGCACTGAGGATAGGAAACTCTGTCACCACCGATAAATCCACTATAATTGAGAATTTCAATAAGCATTTTTCTATGGCTGGCCATGCTTTCCACCTGGCTACCCCTACCCCAGTCAACAGGACTGCACCCCCCCACAGCAACTCGCCCAAGCCTTCCCCATTTCTCCTCCCAAATCCAGTCAGCTGATGTTCTGAAAGAGCTGCAAAATCTGGACCCTTTCTTTCTAAAACTATCTGCCAAAATTGTTGCAACCCCTATTACTAGCCTGTTCAACCTCAAAGGGTATATAACAAAGTATTGATATAAACTTTTGTTATTGACCAAATACTTATTTTCCACCATAATTTGCTAGAAATTCATTAAAAATCCTACAATGTGATTTTCTGGATTTTTTTTCTCATTTTGTCTGTCATAGTTGAAGTGTACCTATGATGAAAATTACAGGCCTCTCTCATCTTTTTAAGTAGGATAACTTGCACAATTGGTGGCTGACTAAATACTTTTTTGCCCCACTGTATATATAGTACCAGTCAAACGTTTTGACACACCTATTCATTCAAGGGTATTTCTTTATTATTATAATTTTTCTACATTGTAGAATAATAGTAAAGACATCAAAACTATGAAGTGTGCAAAGCTGTCATCAAGGCAAAGGGTTGCTACTTTGAATAATCTCAAATAGAAAATGTATTTGGATTTGTTTAACACCTTTTTGGTTACTACATGATGCCATTTGTGTTATTTCATAGTTTTGATATCTTTATTATTCTACAATGTAGAAATTAGTAAAAATCAAGAAAAATCTGGGAATGAGTAGGTGTGTCCAAACTTTTGACTGGTACTGTATACACTACCGATCAAAAGTTAGGGGTCACTTAGAAATGTGCTTTTCTATCAAAAACAAGGACATTTTTTGTCAAATTGATCTGAAATCCTCAAGTCCTCAACTGGCAGCTTCATTAAATAGTACCCGCAAAACACCAGTCTCAATGTCAACAGTGAAGAGGTGACTCTGGGATGTTGGCCTTCTATACAGAGTTCCTCTGTCCAGTGTATGTGTTCTTTTGTTTGTGTTAATCTTTTATTTTTATTGGCCAGTCTGAGCAATGGCTTTTTCTTTGCAACTCTTCCTAGAAGGCCAGCATCCCGGAGTCTCCTCTTCACTGTTGACGTTGAGACTGGCATTTTGGGGGTACTATTTAAAGAAGCTACCAGTTGAGGACTTGTGAGGCGTCTGTTTCTCAAACTAGACTCTCTAATGTACTTGTCCTCTTGCTCAGTTGTGCTCCTCTTTCTATTCTGGTTAGAGCCAGTTTGAGCTGTTCTGTGAAGGTAGTAATACACAGCATTGTATGAGATCTTCAGTTTCTTGGCAATTTCTCACATGGAATAGCCTTCGTTTCTCAGAACAAGTATAGACTGACGAGTTTCAGAAGAGTTTCTTTCAGACCCCTTGACCTTTTTCACATTTTGATACATTACAGCCTTCTTCTAAAATGTATTGAATATAACATTTTCCATCAATCCACACACAACATACCCCATAATGACAAAGCAAAAACAAGTTTTTAGAAATGTTTTTAAATTTATATTTTTAAAAAACAACTGAAATAGTACATTTACATAGGTATTCAGACCCTTCACTCAGTACATTGTTGAAGCACCTTTGGCAGTGATTACAGCCTCTAATCTTTTGGGGTATTACGCTACAAGCTTGGCACACCTATATTTGGGGAGTTTCTCACATATATATTTTAAGATCTGGCCACAGATGGACCCCACTTTGAGAAACCCTGTGTCTTTGGTGTTAGCCCTGCAAACATGGCATTTGTTAGGTATGTGCAGGGGGACTGAGATACACAGAATAGAGTCTACAGTGTTTTTTTGTATACATGCCTTCATTATAAATGGATTAAGCACTGAGCAGATAGAAGTCTGATATTTTTTACAAATATTTGTGTATCCTCTTACAGTCTGCAAAAATGTATAGCAAAGTCATGTCAACAGCCCTCACAGAGAATGCCCATATAACTTAGTTAAATACATTTTTCCCCCTGTTTTAGCATTTGGAGTCAATGAAGATCAACAAATTCAGTGCACACTGTCATTCATCTTTATTGATTTATCTATTGTATACATTCTGTGTAAACATAAGAATGTCCAAGACTCAGTGAACCCCTCTGGAACAGGGAGGAACCCAGTAGATTATGGGTACATTATTGAAAAGGCTGTGAGGTTACAGTTCAGTGTGCAGTAGACGCTTGGCTTTCTTCATGTTCTCGGCCACTGTGGAGAAAGGGGCACAATAGACAAGAAGCTTGAGCAAAAATCCATTCACCAGGGAAGGGTTCAATTCCATTTCAAGTCATGAAGAGAATGGGAATGCAATTCAAGAATTGACTGAATTGAAATGGCCCCGACCCGAACCTTGCTTTACAAATTCTGTTAGTAGTCTAGATAGACCAAACAATTCATTATTTTAAACTTGCAGCAATTACAGTAATAATTTGCTTAATTTCTTGACTAATAATAATAATAATCATGCCTTCACTTTTCAGATTTTAATTTGAGAAATTGACGCCTGGATTTGCCCTTATCACACTCTTTCCTACTTCTTCAGCAATTTTGTCAGAAAACTTTGACACACTCTTCCAGTAAAACTTTCATATAGTATTCACCCACCCCCTCACTCGCCCACCGTTTCTCCAGCTAAGAACTATCCTTGAAGCATTCTCATTATTTTGTGGTTGCATCTCCCAGCTCTCTGTCCCAAATGGTTGGTGGATGAGGTGGAGGAAGAAAGAGTAGAACCTATTAATAAGTAAGTTCAGTTTGTGTTCATGGAGGGGAAAAAAAGTTGGGGGATGTGGGTGTGTGTGTTAAGCACGTAACAGGAGGATAACGGAATCTCATAGGACCTCATTAGGGATGAAGAGAAGAAGAGGTACACTCACGGTACGGGATGTCGCTCGGCTTGTAGGTGAACATGTGGTTACTGTACTTCCCAACAAGCTCAGCACGCACAGTCATGGATGGATCTGTAGAAAAAAAGGTGTGTGTGTGTGTGTGTGAGAGAGGGGGGGATGGGGGTAAGGAGATGGGGGTTGCAGAGACAGTTATCAATTTTGGAGGAGCACTATGCCAAAGCTTCAAAGCAGAAGTTATACATTCCAGACAGGGTTGGGTGTTAGAGAATGTCTGCAGCCACATGTTCCTTTCAACCAGAACACATCATTATGGGTGCACGAATAACTAGACTGTAATGCTTTATTCATACTATTCTATTTCTAACACTATGGCGACTCATACATTAGATTGATCCCTTAATCAAAAATGTATGTTGTCTGATTGTTATTAGGCTAATGGCTACTAATTAAAAGCAAAGTTATACGAGGCACTGAATACAGTCACATCAAGCATCTCACGGCAAGCATTAGACAGAGGGATGTACTGGGGATTCAGAATGAATGGGGATTTATTTCCTAATTGAGAGATGTCCTCAGATGACATGGTAGAAGAAAGACCCACCAACAAAGAGAATTCTTGGAACGTAGTGGCCATCTGGTGCCAGATTGGAGTCTGTAGTCTCATGCTGAAAAATATATACAAATTACATTAAAACATACATTTATAATAATCAACATCTATCATCTCACCTTAACATTTAATATCTAACATGTATCTACAGGTAAGGAAATAATGAAATGCATGGTTCAATGTTTTACCTGTGATTGGAACATGGTTATAACCCTAAAATTGCATTGCTTCCAATGAGAACATGTTGAAAAAGCATTAAAAAGATCATTACTATCAAATTGAGCATGACAAAATCCTCTTGGGCAAGTTCCTGTACGGCTTTATCAGCAGCAAACGCCTTCTTCAGAGCTGTCAAAGAGCCGTGACAGAAGGACAGTTAGTGAGAACCCCACCTTCAACCTTGACACTTTATCCTCATCAAGTGGAATTTGTATATGCATTGCAACTCCTTTGGTCGTTCAAGCCCTTACTAATGATCATGTCGAGAATACAATTAAATGTTGATACAAAGAGACCAGAATGAATGGTAAAGGCAACAAAAGACCTTGGTTTGGGGGCCCACTGGGGTTAGATGAAGAATGTGTGAGTATAAAAGCACAGCAGTTATCACCTTGACTATGAGGACAATCCTCCATGTGATGAATGACCATCAGGGGCTTCTTACTGTTGGAACACGAAAACGCGGTCAAAAGATGAACAAATTCCACTGCAGAATAGGTGGTGGGCGGATGTGCTTACAGAGAAGCAAAGAATGTCTCTGGGAATATAGCAAACCCAAGGCCTGAGTGTCATTAAGGATATATGAGAGCACATAGGTTGTGCCAGTACCAAATGGCATTCTAGTCCCTATTCAGTGTACTACATTTGATAGGACTCTGGTCAAACGTAGTGCACTTTGTAGGGAACAGGGTGCCATTTGGGATTCAGCCACTGAGTAAATATGAGGATTTCAGTTTCAATTTGATTTGTTTCTTTGGGGACATTGAATTAATGGGGCATAGTGACATAATCATTGTGAGGATAGGACTGTGACATGAGCAGATACACTACATGACCAAAAGTATGTGGACGCCTGCTTGTCGAACATCTCATTCCAAAATCATGGTCATTAATATGGAGTTGGTCCCACCTTTGCTGCTATAACAGCCTCCACACTTCTAGAAAGGCTTTCCACTAGATGATGGAACTTTGCTGTGGGGACTTGCTTCCATTCAGCCACAAGAGCATTTGTGAGGCCGGGAACTGATGTTGGGTGATTAGGCCTGGCTTGCAGTCGGCATTCCAATTTCTCTCAAAAGGTTTTCGATGGGGTTGAGGTCAGGGCTCTGTGCAGGCCAGTCAAGTTCTTCCACACAGATCTCAACAAACCATTTCTGTATGGACCTCACTTTGTGCACCGGGCCATTGTCATGTTGAAACATGAAAGGGCCTTCCCCATGGCTATTTTCTGGCCACTCTTCCCGTAAAGCCCAGCTAGGTGGAGTGTACAGCTTAAAGTTGTCCTATGGACAGATACTCCAATCTCTGCAGTGGAGCTTTGCAGATCCTTCAGAGTTATCTTTGGTCTCTTTGTTGCCTCTCTGATTAATGCCCTCCTTGCCTGGTCCGTGAGTTTTGGTGGGCGGTCCTCTCTTGGCAGATTTGTTGTGGTGCCATATTCTTTCAATTAATAAATAATGTATTTAATGGTGCTCTGTGGGATGTTCAACGTTTCTGAATTTTTTTTATAACCCAACCCTGATCTGTACTTCTCCACAACTTTGTCCCTGACCTGTTTGGAGAGCTCCTTGGTCTTCATGGTGCCGCTTAGTGTTGTTGCAGACTCTGGGGTCTTTCAGGACAGGTGTATCTATACTGAGATCATGTGACAGATCATGTGACACAGATTGCACACAGGTGGACTCTATTTAACTAATTATGTGACTTCTGAAGGTAATTGGTTGCACCAGATCTTATTTAGGGGCTTCATAGCAAAGAGGGTGAATACATATGCACGCACTACTTTTCCGTTTTTATTTTAGAAATATTTTTGGAAACTTTCATTTCACTTCACCAATTTGGACTATTGTGTGTATGTCCGTTACATGAAATACAAATAAATCCATTTAAATTGCAGGTTGTAATGCAACAAAATTGGAAAAACGCCAAGGGGGATGAATAGTTTTGCAAGACACTGTAGGTCCTACAGTTGAGTGTAGTCTGGCCCAGGAGTGGGAAGGTGAACGGAAAACGCACTGGAGCAACGGACCACCCTTGCTGTCGCTGCCTGGCCGGTTCCCCTCTTTCCACTGGGATTCTCTGCCTCTAACACTATTACAGGGGCTGAGTCACTGGCTTTACTGGTGCTCTTCCATGCTGTCCTTAAGAGTTTTTTTTTATTTATTTTAATTGTACCTTTATTTAACTAGGCAAGTCAGTTAAGAACAAATTCTTATTTTCAATGACGGCCTAGGTTGCCTTGTTCAGGGGCAGAACGGCAGATTTGTACCTTATCAGCTCGGGGATTCGATCCTTGCAACCTTTCGGTTACTAATCCAACGCTCTAACCACTAGGCTACCTGAAGCCCCAGGGTGCGTCACTTGAGTGGGTTGAGTTACTGACGTGATCTTCCTGTCCGGCTTGGCGCCCCCCTCGGGTTCGTGCTGTGGGGAGATCTTCGTGGGCTATACTCAGCCTTGTCTCAGGATATTAAGTTGGTGGTTGAAGATATCTTTCTAGTGGTGTGGGGGCTGTGCTTTGGCAAAGTGGGTGGGGTTATATCCTGCCTGGTTGGCCCTGTCCGGGGGTATAGTTGGACAGGGCCACAGGGTCTCCCGACCCCTCCTGGTTCAGCCGCCAGTAATCATGCTACAATAGTTTGTGTCCGGGGGCTAGGGTCAGTCTGTTATATCTGGAGTATTTATCCTGTCTTATCCTGTGTCCTGTGTGAATTTAAGTATGCTCCCTCTAATTCTCTCTCTCTCTCTCTCGGAGGACCTGAGCCCTAGGCTAATGCCTCAGGACTACCTGGCCTGATGACTCCTTGCTGTCCCCAGTCCACCTGGTAAAGCTGCAGCTCCAGTTTCAATTGTTCTGCCTGCGGTTATGGAACCGACCTGTTCACCGGACGTGCTGCCTCGTCCCGGACCTGCTGCTTTCGACTCTCTCTCTCTACTGCACCTGCTGTCTCTAACTCTGAATGATCAGCTATGAAAAACCAACTGACATTTACTCCTGAGGTGCTGACCTCTTCAACCACCGTTATTATTATTATTTGACCCTGCTGGTCATCTATGAACATTTGAACATATTGACCATGTACTGTTATAATCTCCACCCGGCACAGCCAGTAGAGGACTGGCAACCCCTCAGAGCGTGGTTCCTCTCTAGGTTTCTTCCTAGGTTCCTGCCTTTCTAGGGAGTTTTTCCTAGCCACCGTACTTCTAAATCTGCATTTCTTGCTCTTTGGGGTTTTAGGCTGGGTTTCTGTATAGCACTTTGTGACATCGGCAGATGTAAAAAGGGCTTTATAAATACATTTGATTGATGAATTGTTTACACCTGTCAGCAAAGGGTGTGGCTGAAATAGCTGAATCCACTCATTTGAAGGGTTGTCCACATGCTTTTGTATATATAGTGTAGCTATAATAAAATGTTTCACTCAGACATTTGAAAGATTGTTCTAATTTTCAAATGTACGCCACTAACCAAAAAACACAATTGCAATGCGATATGTCTTGTTGTGTATTTTGTCTAATATCTCTGTCTTGTCTTACCTTTCTGTCATTGTCATCAGGGCTTCCTCATAGGTCTGGACCCAAGTAATGTCATCCCCCCATCCTGAGGCAAAATAAAACATTTATATAATAAGATGCTTTTATCTAAACGCGACTTACTGTCATGCGTGCATACATTTTACGTATGGTTGGTAACGGGAATGGAACCCAACTGAGCTACAATTGACCAGATTGGACCAGACTTTAATTTGGTGTTAATGTAATGGCGGATGAGGGGCTGTTTTTAGTCCAATGGAGGTGAGATATGTTAAGTTTTACCTCTTGAGAGAGTTTGAGGGCCTTTCTTTGTTTTCTTCTGTATGGACACTTCCATGCAGGTGACAAAGAGCAAGGCAAAGAGAGACCACCGATACATGGCGTTCACCAGTTCTGAGAGAGAGAGAGAGAGAGAGAGAGAGAGAGAGAGAGAGAGAGAGAGAGAGAGAGAGAGAGAGAGAGAGAGAGAGAGAGAGAGAGAGAGAGAGAGAGAGAGAGAGAGAGAGAGAGAGAGAGAGAGAGAGAGAGAGAGAGAGAGAGAGAGAGAGAGAGAGAGAGAGAGAGAGAGAGAGAGAGAGGTCAAGTCTACCTGTTAAACATTTTTTTTATTTTTTTACATGGTACCCTATACAAAAGAAAATCTCATCAAAATCCTTACCAAAAGTGGTGGTCAGATTCTCAACTACAATGCCCTATGCAAAAGCCAACTTCTTAATAATCTCCAAATCTCGCACCAAATCTCAGGTGCACTGGCCAGTTTACATTTATTTTACCAGTCAGTCACAATGAGAGTAAACCTTCCTTATGATAGGGTGGTGAAGATCTTACTCAACTATGTTTCGACTATCGGTCTATAGACTATAGACCTCAAAATCATTTCTGCATGCCAAGGATCTTGATTTTGGATCTGACAATGGAGCAATGAATGAAGACTTTGCAGGCTGTGTGTCAGAACAGGATTGACCGGTTTAATGACAATGATGTATGTGTTAGAATACTTAAAGCCTAAATGGCACAGTGAATGGGGACATAACAATCGAACACATGTGTATATTGTCTATCACTCTTGACCATATAAAGTGAAGTGTCATTAAAAAGGGACCCTGTCGAAAAAACTTTGAATTTTTTTGTTGTTGCTATTTCTACACAATTTCCTAATGAATATGCCTAATTACTGTATATGCCTACTAAAACAGGCCAAACTTGTTTGTTTAAGTGTCCCATTTCCTTAAAGTATTCCTTTTCCTGATAATGACACAGGTATATTAGACTAGAGTGTTTCTAAATGCTAAAACAAAATCCTGTACCGGTATACTGCATTTTAGAGTTAGCGTAGATAATGTTAATTTATTCACAACTTCAAACCATTTATTTGGTTATCAGTCTGCTTCTTCTTTGGCCAAATCGCCAGGGGGAAAAGGAAGGTTTTAAACATTACTGACTGTTGACACCGATAGGCATATACGCTACCCAGATTATTCAAATGCTGCACCAAGTGAACATAATAATAGTACAGGTTTCAACTGAGAAATGTTTTTCAATAATATAAATATCTTACCTATTGCACAGGCGTATGAGGAGTGTCTGGAGCCTACGTCCAAGCTGACAGTAACTTGGTTTTGATTTTCAGGTCTTTTTATAGACAACAGAACTTACCAAACAGGTATGGGATTGGCATTACACGAAACAAAGCAAATGAATTGTAGCACACAAATGCACTGTAATAGGAATTTCACAAAAGGAGATAAGTTGTTGCTGAAGTCAATCAAAAATGTATCCAATTTATTACAATTTGCAACAGGGATACACAACCCAGCACAGAAGAAGATAAAATGTCTAACTGGCTTCTTGGAGACAGGCCCTTTATCCTAATCAGACAGGACCAAAAGTTCTGTAAACACCAGACCAAGAGGCTCGCAGGAAGTCAAAACAAAAGTCAGTGACTTTGTCAGCTGCTACAGAATCACACGTCTCCACAGAATGTCATCACTAAAATACAACAGTGAATAATCAGTGTGTCCTCGGTCCTTGAACCTTCTGTCTGGCGTCAATCACTATCCACAGATGTGAGAATAATCCATAACATTCAGCTTCAAGTCTAGTGACCATCAACCTACAACTTGAGTGTCTCAAACAGAATCCTGAATATGTGTCTTACAGAATCTCGTATGTGGTACATTTTCACAACTCTTAGTGGAAAACTCCAAACTGGTCACATTTGTAACGCAGCCAGTCTTCAAAACCTGTTATTGTGCACTCATTTGGACAGTTAACATCGCTCACCGCACAACCATTGATTCAAATATATATGTTTCTTGTGAAATGTAATGAGAACATTGGTTTAATCACTAAAACACAACATAATGGGATCTTTTCAATTTAGTCGTTTTAACTACCAGTTAATCCAATAGCAAACAATGCTAGATATGCGTTTCAAATTGCCCTTAAAAGTTATGAAAGTAAAATGCTACAGTACTATAAATTACAGTAGATTACACAGTTTTCATATTAGGCAATAGACTTACGTAACCCAACAAAATTGACAGAAAATCCATAAATTCCATAATATCTATCCAATATGTAATCAAAGATGTGATCAGTGAAGACATCCCTCCAAAACCCATTCATGCAAAAAAAAACATAGGTGTACTGTTTGTAATCAAATGTAAGAAATTAAATTAAACAAATGAAATGAATGAAAATAAAACAGAACGTTTAGCACGCATTCATTTGCATCAAGCCTGTTTTGATCATTTGGCCCCAAAAAAACGGGAAAAAACTTTTGGCATAGCGAATCAAAGTTTGACATTGGTCTGCATTGATGATGTCACGGGCCCGAATTGATGATGACACATGGCCCGAAAGAGGGTGTCACGCTCATGGGGATGGCTATCTTCCACTGCCATGCTGTAAGAAATTCCTCAATATGGTTCAGGAAAGGAGAGTATGGGGTCAGGTATAGGATCACGAATCGGGGATGGGCTGAAAACCATGCCTGAACCACCTCTGCATGTTGGAACCTGACATTGTCCCACACAATGACATAGGTGACTCCTTCACCTTGACAGGCCTGCTCAAGTTCATTGAGAAACACAATGAGGTGTACAGCGCTGTAGGATCCAAGTAATAGCCTGTCCTACCACACCATCTTCAGAGATAGCTAAGCACATGGAGATGTGTTGCACATGAGGTTCCGCCCGCAGTTGCCGAGTGGTGGCCAGGTTGAAGCCCGCTTCATCAACAAAGATATACTTGTGATGGTTCACAGCAGCATCTCCTTCTAAAAATATATTTTGTTTAGTTATTTTTACAGTATAGTTCCAATATGACATTGTGAAGTAGCACAATAGCAACAGTAATACAGTATATAGTGCTGTACCTGAACATACTCAGCCCACAGTTGTTTCATCCGGTCGTTGTTTCTCTCAAAAGGCACCAGGTAAATGTGTTTCATAGATTGGGGTGAAACTAATCTGGCAGCCTCTGCCACGCTAAGGTCTCGGCTTACCACATGGTCAACGACGATGGCCCAGACTTCATTAGACACAACAGTTCCCTGCCGTCTGCCTCCCTCTCTCTGATGTCCACCTCTTTGACGGTGCCCATGCCCACCACTTTGAACTCTTTGACGGGTCCCTTGTCCACGAGCTCTTTGATTTCTTCCTCTCCCTTGCTGTCTATCCTGCTCCATGTTGAAATTGCAAGTGTTCACACACCCCTTTGAGTAGTCATTATGTATGGTTATCATGTATCATACAAGTGATTTAGATGTTTATACTTTACAAACACACAAAATCCATAGTAGACAAGCCAGTTTAAAATCTATAGGTTTACCAAATGGATAAGTGATTAACAAATAAGCACAGTTGGATTAAGTGATGGTCAAATGTATTTAAACAAATGAGAAGATAATCATATGAAAAGTATTGTGAGCATTGCGTTTTGAAAGGCAATGACTATACAAAAGGTATTTCTAGATGAAACACTGATTAGGTTAAGTGAAAAGTCACTGTGTGATTCTGTGTGCTGTACTTAGTCAATTGAAGTCGTTTTTAACTGTAATGCAGTTGATTGGTGAAGATTACATGAACATACAGGTTATTGGGGTTGACATCCATACAAGCATTATACTTCTGATTTGTACCTCAACATTGTGAAATACACATATACAAATAGCCTAAATGTAGTCCAATTTTGCTCTGGGGCAATGAGGAGGCTCCGGATATTTCGCCCACAGCATATTTCCCCACGCGTTTCCATGACATTTGCATCGTTTTGGTCAAGTTATTTTACTGCATTGTTAGTTGTTGCTATACTCAGCCAACGGCGCTTGACAACCGTGAACGCTTCGCGCAGGCGCATTTCAGATGAATAATGCATTGTGGGATTGGACGCTATTGACATAGCGACAGGAGAGCTGGTAGAGAAACAGTCTTTTTCCTATTTTTTTATCAATAGTTTTGGGGAAATTATCATTCCAACAACTGCTATGAACGCGTCAGTGGCCAAAAAGACCCAAGACACTTTGGGGAAAGTGATAAAGAAACCGCCGCTTACTGAAAAACTGCTCACCAAACCGCCGTTTCGATACCTGCACGACATATTCAGTGAGGTGAGCGATTACTTTACTGGCTAACGTTAGCTAGGTAGCTAGTTACATAGGTAGCTAGCTACATAATTTATATGGGTTTTTGGATGATTTTTATATCTAGCTAACATTAGCCCCTGTAAAAACTAGCTAGCGAGTTTAGCTAATGTTAGCTGGCTATTTACTCATGAAGTAGTTGAAAATATTTCCTTCATTAAACAATCTATCTGCCACAATTAGCCATCTAACTGCCAGGTCGTTTTGTCACAGGACAAGTGTTGTGAGGGTGTTATGAAATGAGGCCCAACCTTCTATTCTAGGTGACAGTCAATGAGTTTCTCTAAATGCACCTGGATTGCTTGTTTGGAATAGAACTGCCTTTCCTTAAGGTATGGTGTTAGGGGGTTCACATAAACACAACTTTTAGAGCTGAACATACCAAATGATACAACATACCGTCAGAAGCATAGTGCACTTTGCTTCATGTCAGTAGGCCTTACCATTGATGAGAGATTACAATTTGTGTGTCTGAATTCTGGGTCAAAAGGTCTCATAAATCAATGGCAAAGCCTTTTTCCAAAAATGGCACCAAAATGACAGGTGGACTCAGATTAACAAACAAACTCAAATATCTCAAGACAAGAATGACAACATGACATTTTCAGTGGTTATACAATAATATGAGCATGTTAAAATGAAATGCACTATATATACAAAAGTATGTGGACATTCAAATGAGTGGATTTGGCTATTTCAGCCACACCCATGGCAGACAGATGTATAAAATCGAGCACACAGACACGCAATCTCTATAGACAAACATTGGCAGTAGAAGGGCCTTACCGATGAGCTCAGTGACTTTCAACGTACACTATCATAGGATGCCACCTTAACAAGTCGGTTTGTCAAATTTCAGCCCTACTAGAGCTGCCCAGTCAACTGTAAGTGCTGTTATTGTGTGGAAACGTCTAGGAGCAACAACTGCTCAGCCGTGAAGTGGTAGGCCACACAAGCTCACAGAACAGGGCTGCCAAGTGCCGAAGCGCGTAGCACGTAAAAATCGTGAGTTGCAACACTCATTACCAAGTTCCAAACTGTCCATGGAAGCAACGTCAACACTATAAACTGTTTATCCGGAGCTTCATGAAATATGTTTCCATGGCCACACACAAGTCTAAGATTACCATGCGCAATTCCTAGTGTCCGCTGGAGTGGTGTAAAGCTAGCAGCCATTGTGCTCTGAAGCAGTGGAAACCCATTCTCTGGAGTGATGAGTCACAATTCACCATCTGGCAGTCCGACAGAAAAATCTGAGTTTGGCGGATTCCAGAAGAATGAAATCTGCCCCAATGCATAGTGCCAACTGTAAAGTTTGGTGGAGGAGGAATAATGGTCTGGGGCAGTTTTTCATGGTTCATACTAGGCCCCTTTAGTTCCAGTGAAGCGAAATCTACCCCTACAGCATACAATAATATTCTAGATGATTATATGCTTCCAACTGTGTGGCAACAAATAGGGGAAGGCATTGTCTTGTTTCAGCATGACAATGCCCCCTGCACAAAGCCAGCTCTATACAGAAATGGTTTGTTGAGATCGGTGTGGAAGAACTTGACTGGCCTGCAGAGCCCTGACCTCAACCCCATCGAACACCTTTGGGTAGCTTCAGACTAGATTACCTGAGAATCTATTGGACACCACTTCAACTTTTTTCTACCATAGCAATATATGCATGAAATTCAATGCATTTCAACGGCCATTCGCAACTCCTCCCAGTCCTTATATGCTAGACTCACCAAACCTTTACCCCTGCCTAGGACTGCACAATGTGTGTGTATATGGTGGTGGCTGCTAACATTCCTGATAGCTATTCTAGCAAAGGTGAGATTGCCAGTGTTCATAAATGCGTGCACAACAAACCTCTTTCCAAACAGATTCTTGGCTGGGTCTTTCTCCTATTTATTAGCATCAAAGATAAAATGTTCCATACAGGCAGATGTCATTACAGTAGGTGCATCTTGAGTGCCATAGTTCGTAGTGAACATGTAAAGAATACAGGCCTATTAAAGGTAGACTCGGCGACTGGATGTTGCCTCGAGCAGCATCGCAGATTTGGAGATGAGCGAGATGCAAGACATCGCTCTCACACAGTATTTGCATATGTGCACAGGCGTCAATCACGTCATGCTGTTAGAGCGTGGTAGCCAGGGCACCAAAACAGTGGTTAAATTGAGCCTTGTATTTCAAGGCTCTTAGTTGTTGCGGAAATTGACCCACTATGCTGTTTACTTTCTGCATCTACGTCATATCGCTGAGTGTGCCTTTTTAATATCAAACAAAAACAGAATGAGCATCTGTACGTTTCACACAGCCACCTTAGACTAGTGTGTGTGTGTGTACTTCCATTATACAGACTAATTGGTCAGAAGAGGGGTAGAAGAGTCCATCCAGATGAGCAAGATATCTGTTAAAGGTGAAAAATACAGGCCTATTTAATATCAAACAAACAAAAACTGAATGAGCATCTGTAATTTCACAAGTGTGTGTAGACTGGCAATGCTTGCTGAGGTATTTGTTAGGGCTGTATGCAAATTGGAGTGGGTCTGGGATGGAGTTGATGTGTGTCATGAACAGCCTTTCAAAGAACTTCATGATTGGAGATTGCAGTGCGACAGGGCAGTAGTCATTGTGGCAGGTAGCCTTAGAGTTCTTGGGAACAGGAATGATGGTGGTCGGCTTGAGATTTGGGGATTACCGTGAATATGCCTGCCAGCTGTTCTTCGCATGCTCCTTGCGAGTGTTGATCTGGTTTAAAAACCTTACTCACGCCGGTCTCAGAGAGCGAGATCACCCAGTCCTCTGGGTCCGTGGGGGACCTCTTGCATGGCTCAGTGTTGTTTTTGTCTAAGCGTGCATGAAATCCATTGAGTTCGTCTGGTAGAGAGGCATCACAGCTGGGTCTTCCTTTGTAATCTGTAATGGACTGGAGCCTGTGTACCTTGTTCCTATGTGTGACCTGTTTTCAGGAAGCTAGGCATATGTAGCACATCACTACTTCACAGAAGAGCCATCTTAACTTTTTTGGTGGGCAGAAATGCCTTCTGGAAGATATGAATTTTCATGTGCCTTAATAACAAATATGTATGCCATCGGTAAATACGAATACAATTGTTTAATTATGAGCCTAGTTGCTTTAGCCACGGAAAAAGTCAGGAACCTTCCCGCTAGCCATGATTGGCTGAGATAATAGATGGGCTGGACATGCTGAGAGATGAATTCGGATTTGTCTGCCATGTAGCATGCTTCTGTGAGCTGCTCAGTGTGTGTAGATAATCCTTGCTACTGCGGCTTTTTTGAAAGATATAACGTTAGCCACGGAGAATTGCAAAAGTTGTGCTACTGCTCTCAAAATTGCTGCCCTGAATTTAGCAGGCGATGTTGACAAAGATCAGTGCAAAAAAGTTGTGATGGACTACTTTCTGCACACTGTCAGTGTGATCCGGAGTGACTTGACACAAGGCGGACCAAACAAGCTGTACAAACAAAATGAGTTAAAGGGGTTCTAGTCTGCTGTTGAGCGTTCATCCATGCATACGGGTAAGAGTCTAGCTACATTTTCAGATATTATACGGTTCTAATTTTGTCAGTCGTTTTCATTACAAGTTAAAGCATACTGTTAGCTAGCAAGTGAACATTAGCTTGCTGGCTCGCTAATGTTACGTGTATGACCTGTGTAGTAATATTATTTGTATCTCAGAAACCCATTTGCATTGCTAGTTATAGTGTAATGTTAGTTAGTTAGCTAGCTAGCTAACACTGAACAAAGTTATTACAGCATTTCATGCATGGTGGCTAGCTATGACAATCAGTTTGTATTGCTAGTCGTATGGGTTGGGATTATGGTTCATTGTTTAGCTAGCTAGCTACATGTCTAAACAAAAGACTCTACTTCGCCAGATGATTACATGACCCATCAAGTTAGCCAGGTGTGTCTGGGAGTGATTATGGCAATCTATTGTATTTCAGGAACATGTGTACATGTCTGGACAATAGTGGCCCATCCACTTAGCTAGAGGGCTCATCAATAGTGACCCATCAAGTGTGTCTGATAGGGGTGTGCTGACATGGCCATACTCATAGTCATAATCGTATTGTCGGATTGGATGATACTCGTGATAAGATAAAACAGAAGTGTTTTAATATGCCTAAATAGATGTTGGCAAAATACCTCCCTGCACATTCTCACTGCAAAAACAACTGCAGATTAGAAGCAGCACATGGAGGGGTGTGTGTGTCCTCAATTTTGCAGGGGGCTGCCAAGTTTGCTGTCACTCAGTCAGAATGCGCATTAGCATGATCTTTTTTCCCTACCCGTTTCCACATTTAATAGCAAATGTCCT